>NW_007729045.1:9029-19657 GCF_000696425.1 Galeopterus variegatus | reverse complement strand
TCACACCATCATGGGGCCCACAAGCAGCAAGCAGACAGCACCCCACACAGCCACAGGGACCGGCCAGAGCTCACTCCCAATGACCACCATGGAGATGCCACCCACCTTCAGGTTCAAGCTGTCTGTCTCCCGCTGGCGCTCTCGTCTTTGCTTGGCACAGTGAGTCTCTCCTCTCTGCATCTCCATCCCCAGTTCTGCTGCCCTGTTTGTGCTGTGATGCTTTGCAGGCCATTCTGCTCCCAAGAGTGAGCCTCTGGGGCAGGGGCAGCAGGTCTCACTTGCTCCAGCACACCTGTGCCTGGCACAAAGTAGCTGATCTCACTGGGAGGCAGCTGTATTTGTGCCCAGATCCATCCTCCTTCTGGGACTCTGCCCTTCAGTTGATTTATCAGTCACAGGGCCAGTTCCTCTGTTATGGACTGAATTGTGCCCCCCACCCATTCATATATTGAAGCCCTAACCCCCAATGTGACTGTATCTGGAGATAGGGTCTTTAAGGAGGTAATTAAGGTTAAACAAGGTCACCAGAATGGGCCCTAATCTGATACAACTGGTGTTCTTATAAGAAGAGGAGATTAGGACACAGACACACACAGAGGGAAGTCCATGGGAGGACACAGGGAGAAGATGCCATCTGGAAGCCAAGGAGAGAGGCTTGGGAGAAACCAATTCCTCCAGCACCTTGATCTTGGGCTTCCAGCCTCCAGAACTGTGAGAAAATAAATGTTTAAGCCACGCAGTCTCTGGTACTGCGTTATGGAAGCTGGAGCTGACTAACCACCCCCCATGGCCAAGGAGGGGGCACATCACCACACAGGGCCACCTGCCAAGCCCTGCTCTCCCTGAAATTTGATCTGGTGTTGACTGACCCAAAGGTAGAAATGGCTGGTGTTCACTCGTTCTGAAGATAGACTGCCCACTACGTCCCCAGAACTGTCTGGGATCCCACCCTTTCTGAGACCTGTTTCTGGAATTCTCCTTTCAAGACCATGAGCTACCCCAGAACAATCCATGAATTCCTTTTTTTCTCAAGTTAGAAATATTTTCTCTGCAACTAAAAATCCCCAAATAACAGAACTCTCTTTTTAACCTTCCTGGTTAAACTATTAATTAACAATATAATTTATATGGCCCTTAATTTAGCCAAAGACTTTCACTCTTAGTCTCTCTGATGAGCAGAACAGCAGTGCATGGGATTCCTCCAGGGTTACTGTTCATCTCTTGCCTTCACTCACCTCAGGGAAAGAGAAATAGTTGGGAATGATTTATTCTCCTGCTTAGTCTGGCTTCTGCCTCAATGGTGATACATGGATTTTGTCCCAAACTAGGTGAACATTATGGCTTTACATTTGGGGTAAAGCCTGAAACACCCTTGGAATGGGGCCCTTCATTCACTGTCATGGGGACACAGGGACTAGGTGATCATCTATATTTTGCTAAGGGATAACCACAAAATCACACCTGGGGGCCAAGGAAAGCTCATTCCTCCTTTCTGTTTTGCTTCGCAGTGCTAGTTAGTAATGAAACAGCCTGGTCAAAGAGTTTCCCTCCCAGAATTTAATAAAAGGCACAGGTGAGGCTGAGGGGCACTCAGCCATCTGTAGCTTGGAGAAGTTAGGAGAACTGGCTCCAAGAGTTCCTGTCTGCATGGAATCAGTCTTGTTCTGATTTAAGACAAACTCACTGCCAAGTAGCAAAACACAAGGAACCCTTTTTTCCCCAGTTTGGATGCTTTCTTAGGCTGTGTGTGTATGTTTCTTTTTAAATAAAGGTCTAGTTGAACACTTACTCCAAAACCTTTGGCCAAGTCTAAGGCAGAGTGTTGGACCTGAAAAAAGAAAAGTGGGCATGGTTTTGATATCCCTTCACACCAGTCAGGATCATTGAAGAGTTGCTTTCAAAAATGAAAATATATGAAGGATAGTTTCAGAAATCACCTCTGTTATCACTGACATCATGATCATGATCATGATCATGATCATGATCATTGTCCTCACCAATATCAGCACCGTCACCACTATCATTAGCACCATCACCACCACCATCACCATCATCACCATCACCATCACCATCATCACCACCACCATCATTACCACCACCATCACCATAATCATCATCACCACCACCATCACCGTCACCATAGCCACCACCACCACCGTCATCATCACCATCATTATTATCACCATAACCATCACCATTACCATCATCATCACCATCATCATCATCACCATCATCACCAGCATCACCATCACCAACACCATCGCCATTACCATCATCATCACCATTATCATCATCACCATCATCAACACTATCACCATCACCATTATCATTACCATCACCATCACCATTATCATTACCATCACCATCACCATCATCATCACAATCATCACCATCACCATCATCATCAACAGCATCACCATCATCATCATCACCATCATCATTACCATCACCATCGCCATCACCATCACCATCATCATCACCATCATCATTACCATCACCATCGCCATCACCATCACCATCATCATCACCATCATCATCACCACCGCTATTTGAACATTTATTTGTCAGGCACTGAGCTAGCTCCTCCTCATGCATCACCTAACATCCCATTTGGACCTCCCTCTTATTTTTCTCTCTATACTATACTCAATTTTTCCATGGCTTTGTATCGTATATTCATTTGTTTGTTGGTATGTTGTTTCTTTCTCTTTGTCTAGTATGTAAACTCTGCAAGGGAGTTTGTTTCATTGACAACAGGACTCTCAAAGCCTAGTCCAGTGCCTGCCACAAAGTAGGTGTACAATAAATAGTAGTTGGATAAAAGAATATTCTCGACAATTTCATGAGTTAGGTACTATCATTGCCCTCACTGCAGAGATGTGGGAAATGAAGCTCAAAGAAGCTAAATAACTTGTCTGAGGTTATCAGAGTTAGAATTTAGAGTCAAGT
This sequence comes from Galeopterus variegatus, assembly GCF_000696425.1. NCBI lineage: Eukaryota > Metazoa > Chordata > Mammalia > Dermoptera > Cynocephalidae > Galeopterus > Galeopterus variegatus. The sequence goes on along the minus strand of NW_007729045.1, from coordinate 16,708 downwards.
GGTTAACACAAATATCAGGCTGTTTAACCGCTGTTCTAGTAGTCTAAGTCAGGACTCTATCTTTGTCCAGAATTAGCAAGGCATAGATGTTTTGAGACTTTTAAACCTCCACATCTGTGGTTATTTTTGCTGAAGCAAATGGAATGCATCTCCACTCTTCTGGAGAGGGAGAAAAAAGGTTCTCTTGCAGTGGAAAAGCACCACACATCTGCTCCTTGGCTTGACATGAAAACCTGAGCTTGTATTCTCTAAATCACTTAATAAATGACTGGCCAAAGTAAGAACCATTTGCTCAAACTGGGGCAAGGATTCAAGTTGATTGACAAGGCTCTAATTAAACCCTAATTTATAATTTAACAGCCCTAGATCTTTTAGGTCATAAAGGACTTTGATCCTAGAAATTGTGCTAATAATAGTCCCCCTGCCCCCACCTCCTCCATCTCTGTCAGGCTTCCCTAACTTCAGGATGGGTGCAGTGGCTGGGCTGCAGTGGTGTTGAAAAGAAATTAGTTCCCTGCAGTGGCTGAATGAGCTGTCTTTAAAAATAACAACAACCCAACATGGGGTCTTGAGATAGCAGTCTCCCTGTGGGCTCCCTTGGTGAGGACATCCTTTGCATAGTGATGCATGCCAGATGGTTCTGAGACAAATTCCAGTATCCGTGGTGATGCAGGAGCTGCTGCTGCTTGGGATGGGAGAGGGTGGGGGATGGGTTGATGGGGGGGTGTTGCTTTTGTGAGACTCAAGAAAAATTGATCCTCTCATGTTTTGGGAGGGAGAAGGATCCAAGTTAGAAATTCACAATAAACAATAATATTTAGGAAATAATAATCTAGCCCAACTGGAAGAATGGTTGGCTCTGAGAATGCATACGGGTGTGGGGCAGTCAGCAGGCTGAGGCTCAGCAGGGCAGTTGTCACTAACGGAGCTGATGATCCCTTTCCCAGTCAGCTGGAGATATCTAGATAAGCAGCTCCAGATTTGAGGGTTTCAGAGACCAGGAGATTTTCTTTTTTTTTCTTTTTTTAAGATGGGTGGGTTGACATAGGCTCACAAAATTTTATTGTGTCAATTAAGTACTTGAAAAATAATGAGCAAACAGACTAACAAAATCAACAAAACCCTATTATCTACCCCATGACCAATTAATTTACTTTAAAAAGAACATGAACACAAGAAAAAGTGGGAAGTACATAATCACAGACAAAGGACAGAAACTCCAAAGAAAGGGCAATTGACAATCTTACAAGAACACATTCATACATATTTGTGTTGTCCTTATTTTTCTCATTTATTTCTTGGCAAAAATTTGCTATAGATCAGCTAAGCCCAAGGTCTGGTATCTGTAGGATGACCATACCCCCCAGTTGGGCTGGGACAGGTAAGGTGAGGCCAGTTGTTAATTAATTAATGTCTACTAATTGGTTTTGGTGCCTACTTTCATTCTTAAATGAACCCCCATTTGGGCAATAAATTACATAAGAATTTGGGGGCCTCTAATGCAGACAGTGTTCAAGACCTTGATTTTACTCCATGACTCTGGAAATATATTTAGTGCTCTTTAAAATGTTTTCATTCTAGATCTCATCAGAAGGAATGGGAGCCTGGTGCCTTGAGAAGGTTTGCTCTCCCCCTTTCACCATCCTTCTCCCTTCTTTTCCCAGTCTTCTTTCTTTTGTTCTACATGATAACCCCAAAAGGTCTTTGTATACATGACAAGAAATGGGAAAGAGATCAAAAACATTATGTCAAACTGTATATTACTGATTTTTTAAAAAATGGAGATGACTAACTCATCCCTCTTGCCATTGGTGTGCAAAAAATTCCCTGGACATTCAGCATTTTATTTAGCAAAAGGGGATGGGCACACCACAAACAGGCAGCAGGATGTGGTCAAAACAGGGAATCTATCTGTCTATTTCCTTGACTGTATTTTATCACTGACATGTTACATCTTCCTTACAGAATCGCCCCACTAAATGATAAAAGAGATATCTCATTCTATCACCGTTTTTCACATTGTCTGTAAACAGTGCCAAGAGAGTAGAAACAGGGAATTTGACACAAAGGGGTGGTGCTGTCAAGATGAAAATGAAAATAGGTAGCAGGTAGCATAAAATACAATTTCTATGTTCACTGAGTGAGGGGTAGTGTGTCACCCTTATAATGACCACTAGCCACCCTGAATTTTGGCTTCATCTGAAAATCCCAAAACACTAGATTATGATAGTAATGGTGATGATAGTGATGATGATGGTGATGGTGATGGTGATGATGGTGATGATGGCGATGGTGATGATGGTGATGGTGATGATGATGGTGACGGTGATGATGGTGATGGTGATGATGATGGTGACGGTGATGATGGTGATGGTGATGATGGTGGTGATGATGGTGATGGTGATGGTGGTGATGGTGATGATATGATGGTGATGATGAAGATGGTGATGATGGTGATTGATGGTGGTGGTGATGATGATGGTGATGATGGTGATTGATGGTGGTGGTGATGATGATGGTGATGATGGTGATGATGATGATGATGGTGATGATGGTGATGATGATGATGATATGATGGTGATGATGAAGATGGTGATGACGGTGATGATGGTGGTGGTGATGATGATGGTGATGATGGTGATGGTGATGATGGTGATGATGATGGTGATGATNATGGTGATGATGAAGATGGTGATGATGGTGATTGATGGTGGTGGTGATGATGATGGTGATGGTGATGGTGATGATGGTGATGATGATGATGATGGTGATGATGGTGATGATGGTGATGATGATGATGATATGATGGTGATGATGAAGATGGTGATGATGGTGATTGATGGTGGTGGTGATGATGATGGTGATGATGGTGATGATGATGATGATGGTGATGATGGTGATGATGATGATGATATGATGGTGATGATGAAGATGGTGATGATGGTGATGATGATGGTGATGGTGATGATGGTGATGGTGATGATGGTGATGGTGATGATGGTGATGGTGATGATGGTGATGGTGATGATGGTGATGGTGATGATGGTGATGGTGATGATGGTGATGGTGATGATGGTGGTGATGGTGGTGATGATGGTGATGGTGATGGTGATGATGGCGATGGTGATTATGGTGGTGATGATGGTGATGATGATGATGGTGATGATGACAATGGTGACGATGATGATGATGATGGTGATGGCCATAATGATGGTGGTGATGATGGTGACGCTGATGACAGTGATGATGGTGATGGTGATGAGGGTGATGGTGATGATGGCTATGATGATGATGATGGTGATGATGATGATGGTGATGGTGATGATGGTGATGGTGATGATGACAATGGTGATGATGATGATGGTGATGATGATGATGGTGATGAGGGTGATGGTGATGATGGCTATGATGATGATGGTGATGGTGATGATGGTGATGGTGATGATGGTGATGGTGATGATGGTGATGGTGATGATGGTGATGGTGATGATGGTGATGGTGATGATGGTGATGGTGATGATGGTGATGATGATGATGGTAATGGTGATGATGACGATGGTGACGATGATGATGATGATGGGGTGATGATGGTGGTGATGGTGGTGATGATGGTGATGGTGATGGTGATGATGGCGATGGTGGTTATGGTGGTGATGATGGTGATGATGATGATGGTGATGATGACGATGGTGACGATGATGATGATGATGGTGATGATGATGATGGTGATGGCCATAATGATGGTGGTGATGATGGTGACGCTGATGACGGTGATGATGGTGATGGTGATGAGGGTGATGGTGATGATGGCTATGATGATGATGATGGTGATGATGATGATGGTGATGGTGATGATGGTGATGATGATGATGGTAATGGTGATAGTGGAAGGGATGGTTATGGTGGTGATAGTAATGACAGTGATGATGATGGTGATGGTGATGATAATGGGGATGATGATGATATTGATGTTGGTGATGATGATGGTGATGGTGATAATGATGGTGATGATGACAGCTGAGACAACCACCTTAAGTCTATTGGGCATCCCAGCATGGTCAATGCTGACTTGTGTGCACATGTGCATCACTGACTGCTTCAGAAATGGAAGAGAGTAAACTTGGTTTGGTGCCCATTCTCTCAAGCAACCCTCTTTACTCTAAAAACATCAGATTTTAAGGGTACTCTCATGATATTCTGGTCCAATCCACCATTTTTGCAGATGAGAAAATGCTAAAAGTTTGGAAAAGAAAGGTTTAGGTGTTTATATTCTTGACCAAGGCTTTAGGTATTTATATTTTATGGGTAAAAAAAATTCTGGTCCAATCCACCATTTTTGCAGATGAGAAAATGCTAAAAGTTTGGAAAAGAAAGGTCTAGGTGTTTATATTCTTGCCCAAGGCTTTAGGTATTTATATTTTATGGGTAAGAAATTTTTTTTAAAACTTGTAGGGAGGGTGGTCATTGGGTTTGGCCAACCAAATGAGTTCACCAATGGTGTGTACTTCATCATCTCTTGACTTACTCTGCCAGGCAGGCACAGGGCTCAGTACACCTACACTGAGCTGAGCTAAGCCTGTCCTTTGCCAGAGCATTACATCAGCCAGACAGTTTGCCTCTTAGGCTGTCAAGGACCCACTTCCTGTGGCACCCCCATGGCAGCTGGAAGAGGTCCTGGGGGAGGTGTCTGGTGGATTCAGCACTTCCTCCAGAGGAACATCTGGGCTTCCAAGCCAGAGCTCTAATTTCTGAGTGACCAGATTGTTAAACAAGAACAAATACCTAATTGTGTGTGTTTCATTCCTTTTGCAGGGTTAAGGAAGAATTAACATTTGAGATGCAGTTGAAGGTACATGCTGCCAAGACAATCAGAAGTCCTCTAGAGGAAACAAAAGGTGATTGCCAGCATCCAAAGCAATGGCCAAGATTTAGGAAGCTTGAATATTTAACCTGTCCCTGATTTAGAACCTTCGTAGGCCGACATTTAATATGTAACTTGCCGGGTGGGCAGGTTTCTTGCAGTGTTTGGGGAAGGCTAAATAGGATTGGAATAGCGGTGACCTCATTGAGTGTTTGGTGCTCTTGGGATCTGGCTACCATTACTAAGCCCAGAATAGCTCAGTTCACATGACTCCAAAGCCAGCCCTACACTTCCTATGGGACTTGGAAAGTCTGCTGTTTATCCCTAGGGTGAAAAGGTGTTTTTTGGTGGGAGGATTCAGGCCCACCCAGGGAGATCTGAGCAGAGCATATAGCAGTCATTGGTCTTACTGAGGGAAAGATACATGGTAGAGTTAAGCCAACTGGAAGGCAGATATAGGACTACAGGATGGAGTTTTAGGGAATTATGTTCCATATATTAATACTGTTTTGTAATAATGAGAGCTGTCCAAAATGGAATACCCTGATTAGAAAACTGTTCTGTCTATCACTGGAATTGTTCAAAGAGAGTTTAGATGACCACTCGGTTGGAATGTTGTGGAACAACTTCAAGTGCTTGAGAGGGAGAGAGTGGACTAAATTAAACCTAAGGTCTGAGAGTCAATCAATTCCCAATAAAGAGGACACAGTCACTCGCTTCTGTTTGACAGTCTTTGGTGTGGAGTAATGCCTCACTTTGGGGTGTAAAACACCAGGCATTCTTAACTAGTCAAAGAGGAACCAAGAATTAACAAGAAAATACAAAATGGCTATGAGAATTCTGAAGCGATGCTTTAGAGCTCATGCGTTTTACAGAGAGCACAAAGGATCTCAACCATGATCGAATGACTCCTACTTTAGACACAATTCTAACTGACTTGGTTGCCTGATTCCCAGCTGTAGCTGATAGAAAAAAGCACATTTAGGAAATCAGGGAAGGATATAACAATTTTTAATCCATCAATAACAAGGAATACATGAGGATAGTACACCACTAAGGGGGGCAAATTTACACAATAGAGAGAAGTACTTACAGTGTGGCAAATTGAAGCCATTTAATGAAAGAGAAGCTGTGCAGACTCCAGCAGCACATGAGGAAGGGGACAGGTATGAGCCATCAATCAGAATTCAAATTATGTTCAGGGGTCTGGATTAAATAAAGCAGAACGATGTCCAATATATATTACAGAGATTTGTAATTAAAAATTGAAAGGTAATTAGTACCTAGAAATTTGCAATACTTATAGCAGACATATGATTAAGACTCATATTATAAATCAACATCTATACATCAGTACAAAAACCAAACAACTGAAGGAGAAAAACAGGCAGAGGACAGGACATAATCAGGCATTTCACAAAAACATTGTACAAATGGCCAACTTACATATAAAATGGGCTCGACATTACTAGTGATTGAATACAGGCACATGTTAGAAAACAAGACCTTATTTTTGTCTGATGGGTTGTCCAAGATTAAAAAGAATCAGAATATTGCACATTGGTTGGAATTTTGGGAAGCAGACCTTCTCAAACATGGCTGGTATACATTTTAGAGAAACCTATTTGGCACCTTTTATCAAGCTGCAATTTATCCATTTTTCAACTTACCCAGAAATTTAATTCCTAGAAATTAATACCCTAAAAAATGAGCATAAAGATGTATTCATTGAACCTTATACATTTTAGAGAAACCTATTTGGCACCTTTTATCAAGCTGCAATTTATCCATTTTTCAATTACCCAGAAATTTAATTCCTAGAAATTAATACCCTAAAAAATGAGCATAAAGATGTATTCATTGAACCTGGGCTATTCATTGGACATAGAATTGGGAAACATTAGAAACAGCCCCAAGTCCGTTCACAGCAGATGGAGCAAAACCATTAGGAATATTTATGCAGTGAAATAGTGTGAAAACATTTTAAAATGTGATATCTTTGTAAATTGATGTGGACAATATATTGTGAATGAAATATATGGTTAATGGAAAAATAAAGTTGGAGAATCATATGTGTAATATGATACTTTTTTGGCATAATAATGGTATTATTCATATTTAAACCCTTTTTATACTAAACTGTCTGAAACTACTCTCACTTCTTGGAAGAAAATGTACTCTCTAGAAGCAAGGCCAGGAGAGCAGGTCTTTAAACTTTTTTTGAAAAAAAAAAAAAAGTTTCGTCTAACTCCACAGTTGAGCAAACAGTACCCTCGGGAGTTGTAGATCCTTTGATTGTACAACATTGTTGCTTGTTGTTTTCAGTTAATACACTTAGTTGCTTTCTCTGTGCCAGCTATTCTGCTGAGTCTTTACAAAGAATATCTAATTTAATCTCTGCTATCACTCTCTGAGATTGTACTTTCTTATCTGAGGCTCAGAGTTATGGAGAAAACTGCCCTAGGTCACCCATTTAATAAGTAGACAAAACAGGATTCAAACCTAGGTCCATCTGCCTTCAGAATCTGGGCTCTTGGCAATCCATTCATTCATTCATTCATCAAATATTTATGATTTGTTTTTTAGCCAAAGTATGCTGCAGCTTTTGGTTTGAAAATGTGATTAAGAATATAAAGTTTGTATATGGATTCACCTCTAGTAGAGTGCTTAGGAGTTTGTCCCTATTCTGAAGCATCAGACACAGAATCCCCAAACTGGAGCTGCTGTGCCTTTGTGATATCCACATCAGAATGCAGGATAAGTCCAGGATTTAAAACAATTGGCAAATGGCAACCAAACTTGAAGGAACTAGGAGAAC
>NW_007729045.1:0-8191 GCF_000696425.1 Galeopterus variegatus | reverse complement strand
GAAGTATAAGAGGGATGTACTGTGCAGCCAACGTGGAAACCCTTGACCTTGTGGTGGTGCCGTCGGTCATGCGGGTAATCAGGACCCAAGCAAGATGAGACCCTGCCCATCTATACCTGCTCCCCCAGGTCTAGGTCAGACTCCGCGTACCCAGGACCCCAGAGCTCCTCGCCCAAATGGCCCCAAGCCCAAAACCAAGGCCCATGCTGGTCTCTTTCCGTGATGGTTCCTTTGCAGATGCACCTAAAGAGGCAGCGAGGGAGTCGCCAGAGCTGGACACATGGGCTGTGGCATCCACATGGTGAGCCTTGGACCCCTCACCCTGCAGGAAAGAACCAGGAAGAGAAGAGAAGGGGTCACGCATGGTCCAGGACTGGGGACCAGCTTTCCCCGTGCCCACGTTTTAGCATGGAACTCCTAGGAGTCTGAGAATTTTTTATTTAAACCTAGTTCTCCAGGTAGTTATGAAGGTACATTTGCCAAGTTAGGAGCAGAAATTCTTCTTTGCACTTTGTTTTTTAATGTTTAAATATCTGAATATAAGACGTGGGGGCCTCCGTATTTGCTCTTGTTCTGAGCCCTGCAACTGTTATGGGCATGCCCGGCTTTGGGCCAAACTACTTTAGATTTATGTAGCTGACTGATAAGTCAAAAGGTTTTAAGGGCTGTTCCCCCCTAGGCTCTAGGAGAACCAGCCTTGACTCCCCATTTGCTGTGTTCCAGTGGGGGAACATCTCCATAGTGAGGGAGCTGACTGATAAGTCAAAAGGTTTTAAGGGCTGTTCCCCCCTAGGCTCTAGGAGAACCAGCTTTGACTCCCCATTTGCTGTGTTCCAGTGGGGGAACATCTCCATAGTGAGGGAAGGCTGGGCTGCTGATCCTCATGTCATGGACAGGACGACCATACAACACATTGTCCAAATCATGATGCCATTCAGAGTTGACAAGAGTGCTGACTGGGGGACACCAGGACAACGGGCAGAAACTGGGACCATGGCATGCAAATGTGGACATGTGGTCTCCTCTCCAGGTGACCACCAAAGAGCCCAGAACCAGCCCTTCTGGTTGTGCCAGGCCATTGCTGCAGTCACACCTGCAAACGGAAAGCTGGAAGGACTGTCACATGGTCCCTTAGTTTTCTTGAGGGTGACCAGAATTCACTAAGTCCTGTCTGTAACTGGACCTCTATTGGAAGGAGTTGCCTATTGTTTCCTGTTTTAGAAGAAGGAAGACTGCTTCTTTGTTTTTTGTTTGATGTTGGTTTTGTTTCTAATGGTTTGCCATTCAGAAGGCACCCACGGTCCCTTCTCAGCAGGCTGAGCAGTAAGTGCAGACAGCGTCTGTGAGCCCACGGAAACAGGACATTGTTGTGGGATGGCTGTTACCTTCATCCCCAGAGTCCCCAGAGGGGCAGATGCGGAAACAAGTGGGCAGGAGCAGGTCAGAGGTGTGCCCACGGCGGCAGGCTGGAGAAAAGCTGTCGTCCCCATGCAGAGGGACGGCCATGGAAGCGGGAAGCAAGCCCTCAGACGCATGGAGAGTGTGCGTCAGCAGACACACAGCTGGCGTGTGTTCCACGTGCTGCTGCTTCCATGGGAGGCCCTTCTTTCAAAATGCAGTTAATAAGGACCTGCAGGTGCTGGCTGAAGTTGGAACACCTAAGCCGAGATGACAGGCTCCGGGCATTCACTGAGCTTGTTGCTTCCTTCCGTCCACTCACGGGCCGGTGCATCCGATCATGACTGCTTTCTGTGTCCATCGCACCCACCCTGGGTTAGGCTCATGGAATACAACAGCAACCAAAATGATATATGGTCCTTCACCCTAAGATGCCTGCAGAAGGCGGACAGTCAGTGATCAGGTAACATTGCCAATAAATATAGGATTATGGACTGTGGCAAGTGCAGTGAAGGAGAGCTACAGGGACCCTGGGTGCGGACAGCCAGGAGCCCAGCCTGGCAGTGATGCTGGGCAGAGAGCTGAGCTCTGAAGAGTGAGGGCAAAGGGTGAGGGGGTAGGGGGCTGCTGACAGAGGGAGGGGAGAAGGGAGGAGGGGATCATTCAAGACAGGGAGCAGCAGGTGTAAGGGGAGCAGCAGAGGGACTCACAGCACCAGGCGCTGGGCAAGCCAACGGCCCTGCAGGAGCCTCTGTTGGGATGCAGGGCTGTACCCAGGAGCTACAGGGAGCTGGTGAGTGGTGTTTAAAATGGGGTGGGGGGCCTGTGAGGCAGGGGCAGTGAGTGACATGGAGAATCACATCTTTCATAAAAGGACAAGACTTTTTCCAAAGGTCTTCACTTTGGAGACGAGATGGTGCAGGGGGCCGGGGATTTTGTCAAGGAGATGATCTAAAAATCTGGGTTTCCCTAGTTATTAATTAGATCATCCTGGATCATTCCGCCTCTTGGAGTGGGAATAATCGTTCTTCAGAAAGAATTAAATGAGAAGAAAGGTATAAAGTCCTTAGCACTTGGCCATTTCCATAAAAAGCTCTCAATAAATGTTAGGTATTGCCATCCTTATTATTGTGAATTGTAATAATTTTAAAGGATACTATTATTCTTCTAGAAAATTAGATGGCACTCCAGATAGAGAAACTGCTGATGGTACATCCCTCCCCCAACACAGTCCTGCTGCAACCCTGAAGAGTCCTCTCAAGGCTCTAAGTGAGCCATGATCGCTCTAGCATCTGAATGTGGTTTTTTCCCAACAACCTTGCCTGGTGGGTCTATCATTTCTATTTTACAGGTGAAAATACTGAGACCCAGAAAAGCCAAGACCTGTCCACACTGGGAAGTCTTGGAACCAGCATCTGCAGCCAGTTCCTTCAAGAAGCTAAGATGCTGATGCTCTTAGGGTTGGTCCAGACTGTCCCTAGGGATGAGCTGTGGGATGACTCATATAAGGTATGAAACAAATTTTCATTGTGAAAATAATCTGTATACAAGAAAAGGCATAAAGCCCGCATGCACAGGTAACAGATAACTATCACATGAGTGTCATGTCTTGACAGTCCAGTGGAGAAATCATGACATCCCCGGCCCATCACTCCTTCCCACACAGCACCTGCCAACCCCAGCTGATGGCCGAGCCCCTGGCAGTCGCCCTCGCTCTTCCTCACACTGACAGCAGAACAAGCAATGTCGGGGGTTTTGCCTGTTTTTGAACTTTACAAAAACACAGTCGCAGTGTGTGTGTCACTTTGGGACTCGAGGCTTCTGTTCAGCATTACATGGACGCGTTTACTTACGGCCTGTTCAACACCACTCTTACAAGTGCCCCGTAGGGGCACGTGACTGGGGAGTTTGGTGTATGAGGAGGGCTTCCTGGAGGACGTGGTGATGGAGGCAGGTCTGGAGGGTGAGCTGGCTTTACCAGGTGAGGAGGGGCTCTCATCACTGTCACTGTATCTCTGTGCACGGGGGGTCGTGTGACATGTTGGCCGTGAGTTTACACAGAGTGGGAAGTCACCTTTGGGAAGTCACTGACACACCCACCGTCTGAGGTTGCTCAGGTTATCACCAAGGTGAGCACATGCCCTGTGGCACCTCAACTCCCAGGTTGGGGTGGGGTCAGAGAGCTGTCCCACCTGGTGTGGCCTGGCCTCGGGGGCTGTGAGGAATTTGGACCCATGGGTGAAGGGGCACAGGGAGGAAACAGATGCCCAATCTCAGGCATGGATTCCCTGCAAAATCCCCTGCACGGCAGTCCCTCTGCCCGCAGACTTGGGAATGCAGCAGAAAGTTGCCTTGACCCCGTGACAAGGGGCAACTTTGAAAACGAGAGAAAGGCTGGAGGCAGCGAGGCAGAGTGGCGCACCTGCCGCTGGGGTCAGGCAGCCAAACATGGACCGAGGCACGTCGCAAAGGGGTGGTGTGGGGTGATGGAGCCCCTGCGCAGCCAGTTCCAAATGAGGGGGATTGTCCTGGGTGGGCCTGCCTTAATCAGTGGGAAGCCCTTTACAGGAGGGTTTAGACAGAGCGAGGGAGGGAGAAAGAGAGAAAGAAAGAGGGAGAGAGACAGTGAGAGATACAGAAAGAGAAAGAAAGAGGGAGAAAAGACAGACAGAGAGAGAGACAGAGAGATAGAGAAGAGAAAGAGAGAGAGAGACAGAGTGGGAGAGACAGCGGGAGCGAGGCCCGCCTGTGGATAACAGAGCCTTGGCTTGTACCCACGAATCCCAGCTCACGGCCTTCCCTTCCTGCCCACTTGCCATGGAAACTGCAGACTTGCTTAGCCAGTCTCCACACCTGCGTGAGTCCCTTCCCAGTTCCCTGCAATGAGTCCCCTTATACGTCCATATATATGTGTGTCAGTCAAGGTCCACGCTGACAGATTTTGTCAAGGAGATGATCTAAAAATCTGGGTTTCCCTAGTTATTAATTAGATCATCCTGGATCATTCCGCCTCTTGGAGTGGGAATAATCGTTCTTCAGAAAGAATTAAATGAGAAGAAAGGTATAAAGTCCTTAGCACTTGGCCATTTCCATAAAAAGCTCTCAATAAATGTTAGGTATTGCCATCCTTATTATTGTGAATTGTAATAATTTTAAAGGATACTATTATTCTTCTAGAAAATTAGATGGCACTCCAGATAGAGAAACTGCTGATGGTACATCCCTCCCCCAACACAGTCCTGCTGCAACCCTGAAGAGTCCTCTCAAGGCTCTAAGTGAGCCATGATCGCTCTAGCATCTGAATGTGGTTTTTTCCCAACAACCTTGCCTGGTGGGTCTATCATTTCTATTTTACAGGTGAAAATACTGAGACCCAGAAAAGCCAAGACCTGTCCACACTGGGAAGTCTTGGAACCAGCATCTGCAGCCAGTTCCTTCAAGAAGCTAAGATGCTGATGCTCTTAGGGTTGGTCCAGACTGTCCCTAGGGATGAGCTGTGGGATGACTCATATAAGGTATGAAACAAATTTTCATTGTGAAAATAATCTGTATACAAGAAAAGGCATAAAGCCCGCATGCACAGGTAACAGATAACTATCACATGAGTGTCATGTCTTGACAGTCCAGTGGAGAAATCATGACATCCCCGGCCCATCACTCCTTCCCACACAGCACCTGCCAACCCCAGCTGATGGCCGAGCCCCTGGCAGTCGCCCTCGCTCTTCCTCACACTGACAGCAGAACAAGCAATGTCGGGGGTTTTGCCTGTTTTTGAACTTTACAAAAACACAGTCGCAGTGTGTGTGTCACTTTGGGACTCGAGGCTTCTGTTCAGCATTACATGGACGCGTTTACTTACGGCCTGTTCAACACCACTCTTACAAGTGCCCCGTAGGGGCACGTGACTGGGGAGTTTGGTGTATGAGGAGGGCTTCCTGGAGGACGTGGTGATGGAGGCAGGTCTGGAGGGTGAGCTGGCTTTACCAGGTGAGGAGGGGCTCTCATCACTGTCACTGTATCTCTGTGCACGGGGGGTCGTGTGACATGTTGGCCGTGAGTTTACACAGAGTGGGAAGTCACCTTTGGGAAGTCACTGACACACCCACCGTCTGAGGTTGCTCAGGTTATCACCAAGGTGAGCACATGCCCTGTGGCACCTCAACTCCCAGGTTGGGGTGGGGTCAGAGAGCTGTCCCACCTGGTGTGGCCTGGCCTCGGGGGCTGTGAGGAATTTGGACCCATGGGTGAAGGGGCACAGGGAGGAAACAGATGCCCAATCTCAGGCATGGATTCCCTGCAAAATCCCCTGCACGGCAGTCCCTCTGCCCGCAGACTTGGGAATGCAGCAGAAAGTTGCCTTGACCCCGTGACAAGGGGCAACTTTGAAAACGAGAGAAAGGCTGGAGGCAGCGAGGCAGAGTGGCGCACCTGCCGCTGGGGTCAGGCAGCCAAACATGGACCGAGGCACGTCGCAAAGGGGTGGTGTGGGGTGATGGAGCCCCTGCGCAGCCAGTTCCAAATGAGGGGGATTGTCCTGGGTGGGCCTGCCTCAATCAGTGGGAAGCCCTTTACAGGAGGGTTTAGACAGAGCGAGGGAGGGAGAAAGAGAGAAAGAAAGAGGGAGAGAGACAGTGAGAGATATCGTATAACTTCGTATAATGTATGCTATACGAAGTTATTACGGTATTTTATTAAAAGTGGAAGAAAACAATGTCCCTCAAAAAGCTCTTGGCAGTGAAAACATATGACAGCATAAGTGAAAACACTCTAGTAAAAAGGTGGAAGGGAAAGGTAAGGGAATCTCATAGTAAGTGAGGAAAAACTGAGTCTTCTTGACACCAGCATGGGGACCTAGAAAATGCCGGGCAGAGCCTGGAATTCTGAACGAAAAGCATCTGCGCCTGAGAATTCTCAACTCAGTGAGGCCATCCATCAACTTGAGAGTTGAAGACCGCCATTCTCAGGCATCCGAGGGGCTGAGGAATGCCCGCACACCTTTTCCCAGAAGCTGATGGATGACGTGTTCCACCAAACCAAGGAGCCGACCCAGGAGGAGGAGGCGTGGCATCTCCTACTGGGTGGAGGTGGGGAGACCCAAGTCAGTTCACCTGGGTGCCTCAGCAAGAAAGGAAATGTATGTGTGTTTGTGTGAATGCATATATAACTGTTTAAAATAATAAAATCTAAAATTTAAAAAATTGTCTTAAAATGTTTAAATGTTATATTTTATATGATATCAATAAATTTAAATATTAAAAATTATGTATATATAATTTAAAAAATCATCTTAGGTTGGAGTTTTTCACCCTTCGCATTACTGACATTTTGGGTAGAATAATTCTTCGTTATGGGGTCTATTTAGCCCATTGTAGCATCTTTCCAGCATATACCAATAACATGCTTCAAGCTGTGACAACCAAAAACCTCTCCAGGCATTGCAAGTTGCCCATGGGCAGCGAAGTCACTCCTTGTTGAGAACCTCCATCCCAAGCTAACTTCTCTGCCTGAGCAATAGATTTGTATTGCAGTGGGACCACCAGCATCACCTAAACCCAGGGCAGCAAGTCCTGCCCCCACCCCCCAAATCATTAAAACATCCAAAGCAAAACAAGAACTTAGATGCCCCAACTCCCCCAAATAGTCTCATTATTATTATTCAGCCAACATATTCTACCGAAGTGCAGAATAGATTGTTTTGTTTTGTTTTCTGATTTTCATGATAACATGTTAATTCTTCTAGAGGAAGAATGATTCTAGAGCCAATAAAATCACACACTGACAATGCATGTTAATTGATTAAAAAATAAAACCAAAAATGTTTATGCTCACATAAAATCCAAGGTGAGTACATATTTTTCTTTTAAAATTTTTGAAGAGTTTTGAATAATAGGAGAAAGGCTTACTTCTGTTGTTTGGCAATAAAATATGTGTAGGAACATAAGCTCTGGGCAAAAGTTTTCAAAGGTGAGCCTTTTCATATAGATTTTGGAGTGAGATTCAAAATGACTTACGAAAAGCAGCAAGTCAGACTGGATCTCAGATAAAGCCTGCCCAGGCGCCCGTGACAGAAGATGCTAGCAGAACAGCTCTTTAGTGACGCCATTAGGTACATGCAATTGAATGTGTACAAAGAGTGGAATGTCTGGGCAGAATGCAGGAGTTCCAACTTCAAGGTCTCTGGGAACACATGGAATTTGGGAAAGGAAGTGATTGGATCCGACTCTGCCATGCCCTGCTGATGGGCATGCAACGTGCCTGTGAGTTGTTGAGCATCCTGGGCTTTTACTGCCTGCATGGCCTTATTCAGTGTGCATGACTATCACAACCACCCGCTGGGAACACCATGGGGATTCTCAATGAGGAAAATGGTTAAATACCTCTGAAGTGCTTAGCACCATGTCTGCTATTTAGTGGTTTGTGGTGTCATCATCGCTGTTATAACTCTGCCGAATCCTGATGCTCACAGAACATGTGGTTCAGAATCTGAAGACCAAAGTGAACCTGCAGATATTGGGGTTCATGGTGCTTCTGATTTAGGTGGCCACCGTCTTTGTCAAGTTGATGATGCTGTAATGATGAGATAAATTGTGAACTTTATAAGAAACACTCCATTGTTAAATGTCACAGCAATTGTAAGGGAGATTAAAAGGTGAAAACTGTTATTTTACATCCAGTAGGATAATATGGTATTCGTGGACTGCAGTTGAAAGCTGAGATAGAGGGTATTGGGATAGAGGTTGTTCCTACAGAACTCTCCCAGGACTGCAGGAGGTGCATGAAGCTGGGTTGGAGG
>NW_007729044.1:261402-261745 GCF_000696425.1 Galeopterus variegatus | reverse complement strand
ATCCGAACCCTCGGCGGGAGCGCTGCCGGGCTCCCAAGCGGCACACTGTAGCAGTGCGCCACCGGGCCAGCCCCCCATTTCATACTTTAAAAAAAGTAAAAAGGAATTGTGAAAACCAAAATATTGGGGTAGGGTGTATTACTATTCTCTGTGTCTTTATCCTTGTAGAAATTTTATTCTTTTCAGTTGTATATTTAATGCCACTAGAAAATCTGATTCTCTTTAGTTTTTTTTTCTTCTTCTTCTTCTTTCAATCTCCAGCAAGGGATTTTATTAGAAGACTTTAAAAAAGTGAGATGGATATTACCCTGGAAATTCTTCACCAAGAATCAAATTGCAAAAG
>NW_007729044.1:235061-259350 GCF_000696425.1 Galeopterus variegatus | reverse complement strand
CTTCTTCTTCTTCTTCTTCTTTCAATCTCCAGCAAGGGATTTTATTAGAAGAATTTAAAAAAGTGAGATGGATATTACCCTGGAAATTCTTCACCAAGAATCAAATTGCAAAAGTCCCTTGGCAGCTCAATAAATCAGTTCACATGTCCAGACTGTAAGAGTTATGGTAACAGACAGCTAAGGATGAATAAGCCACTCACCGAGACTTCTTGGCTGTGAGGCTTGAAATGCTGGCCTATGTAATCCCAGGAACTAAGAAAACATAGCTTGGGTTTGTGTTAACTTATAAGCATCATCTTTAAATTGGCTTATGCAAAATTAGTATGGATTAAATTCTTGACTTCGGAAGGGGTAGTGAGGTTTTGGGAAGCAAGAAGTTGGTTTAGCATTGGAAAAGTTCCTGGGCCAGCCACAGAAGGAATTCTTTGTAAAGATTCTAAATTAAAAGCTCAGTATTGCAACAGATTCTTTATTAACATGATCTAAGGCCCCAGATTTATCAATGTTTTCAAACTGTACAATCACAAGATAATTCTCCTAACTTATGTTAATGGGGTGGGCAAAATGAATCACCCCACATACACAAAGGCTGAAATCCTGTAACAGATTACACCCCATCTGCATGTAGGTAATTAGAAGTTTTCTAATAAGATATTAACATGATTAAGTTGTCTTTCTGTACAATCTATTCAGAATCATGTTAGGAACACTGGGATTTTTTAAAAAGTTAGAACAAAGCAAAAACCAAGGTATTCACATCCCAGGACTGGCAAGTCCATCTTTTAGTATTTCTTTAGCCTTCTATTTCAGTAAATAGAACATATTGTAGTGATGCTTCGGATTGATCAAACTGCTATTTAAACTGAAATGTTACAACTAAAGGGACTAGAAAACTGCATTCGATTCTAGAGTGCCAGTGGAAAGAGAGGAGCACTTGGGCTCCATTATTTATCTTTTCCAACCAGTTCAGTTCTGTGTGGCTCATCTTAAAACAAGTGAAAGTGAAAGACAAAAGACATATACTTCTTCATATACTGAAGAACTGGATCTTCAGTGATTTTGTGCCTTCTGGATAAGATCATTTTCCTTCTCCCAGATGTGGCTCTGGGACAAAATAATAATGATAATAGTTTCCTTTTTTTTTTTTTGTCTTTTGTCTTTTTCCGTGTCCGGCAACGGGTCGCAACCCTCAGTGTTGCCCCCGTACCAGACCGGGACCGGCAACGGGTCGCAACCCTCGGTGCTGCTCCCGCGCCTCGCTCAGCCAGTGAGCGGGAACCGGTCTGTATGTGGGATCCAAACCCTCGGGTGGGAGCGCCTCCGCGCTTCCCAAGCAGCGCACTATCCAGTGTGCCACCGGGCCGGCCCATAGTTTCCTTTTAATGGAGCATTTACTATGTGCCAAACACCTTTATCTCATTTAATCCTCACTACAGTCTCATCAGATAAATTCATTTATGAGGTATAATTTATTCCCCATTTACAGGTATGAAAACTGAGGACTAATTTATGCAAGTTTATAGAACTGGTAACTAACGGGAGTAGTTTACTGCTTATTTAAGCAATTCAGATTTATTAACTCTCAGAGTCTCTACTTCTTTCTTGGCATTTTAGAATAAAGAGGTTTGTATAACCTGATTATTTTTTCCTATGAGTTAGTGATGTGCTTTGGGAGATAAGACACATATTGAAGCAATGTATAAACAAGGGAGCATTAAATAGAAAAGACTTAAATCTCATATAAAGATTAAAAACAAGACAGTGTAAGCTAACAAAGATGCAGCCTGGGTAGAATGCCTAAAAACTCCAGAGGGAGGTGATTTAGTCAGTTTGAGCTGCCATAACAAAATACTAAAGATTGGGTGGCTTAAACAAAAGAAATCAATTTTCTCACAATTTTGGAAGCTGGAAGTCTAAGACCAAGGTGTTGGCAGGGTTGGATTCTCCTGAGACCTCTCTCTTTGGCTTGCAGATGGCCCCTGTGTCCTCATGTGGCCTTTCCTCTGTGTGTATATATCCCTGGTGTCTCTTCCTTTTCTTATAAGGATACCAGTCAGATTGAATTCAGGCTCCACCCTAAAATCACCTCATTTAACCTTAATTACCTCTTTAAAATCTCTATCTCCAAATACAGTTACATTGAGGGGTAGGGCTTCAACATGAATTTGGGAGGGACACAATTCAGTGCGCATTATAGAGACTTGGTGGGGTAGCAGAGAATTCTGATCAGGGTCATGGGAAGGTTAGTAGGGAAGGTGGAGCTAACGTAGTGGCTGAATCTGCAAACCATCTGTCAGAATGTCAGGGAGGAAGCCCTGCTCTGGGAAAGTGTTTGATGAGATGACCTCAAAAGTCCCATCCAAGTATAAGGTTCTGTGAATTATAGGTCAGAGAATTCTCCAGCTGGCAAAGACCTTTCTGGAAGAGTGCTTGATAAACACTCTTGACAATGTGAAATAAACTGATGGTGCTAAATTGATCTTCAATGTGCATAAATAAGTAATACCTTTTCCCTCTTTTATGTGCATGGTGTAGTACATAAGCTTCTATGACTTTTTAGGATTTCTGTAACACAGAAGGTCAAGGGTTTTGTTTTCTTGGATCAGAATATTTATACCTCCTGGGCTGGCCTGTGGCTCACTTGGGAGAGTGTGGTGCTGATAGCACCAAGGCCATGGGTTTGGATCCCATATAGGGATGGCTGGTTGGCTCATTGGTTGAGCGTGGTGCTGACAACACCAAGTCAAGGGTTAAGATCCCCTTACCAGTCATCTTTCAAAAAAAAAAAAAAAAAGAATATTTATACCTCCTTTAGAGGAGCATTCATTTTTAATTGGATCTGATTTTAAACTTCTTGAAACTTTGGAACACAAGACAAATGATGGGTGCATAACAAGCTAGTATGTGCTTAGTAAATCCTTAATAACTGGTACTAAGACAAGAACCCCTTCTCCCAAAAGGTTTCTTATTTTATTAAATATAAAGAACAAAAATGTATACTATGCCTTCTAAATGACAAATATCAGGGGTTTTTTAAAGTAAAAAATCCAGATGTTTTGGATCACAATGAGTCTCTCCAAGATAAGCCCTCCAGCTGTGCGAGGGAGTCTGGAATTGTGGGTACGACCACAACCTCTTCTATTTCCTGCTCCATTCCAATTTCTACAGAGGCAGGTCTTGTGGAATGTTTTTCTTTGGCCTTGAATTTCTCAAGATAATGTGTATTAAAGTGAAAAGTCAATATCTGTAGTTCAAGGGCAAAAGAGACCATAAGGTACTGAAAAATTAGAGTCCTGCAACCCAAGAAGGCTGCTGTGTTGCGCTGGCATATCAGGCCACAGCAGTGGAGTAAGCCAATTCTTGAGGTGAAAGCCACAGGGAGGGAATTAAAGCAACTCCAAACCTCTTACTCAGCACATGCTGTTATATGCAGAAGCGGGGATACCAGTAAGATTCAACGTGCTGACTCAGAGACAGCCTACAATTCATATTAATAGAGGAATCCTTGAAAGGACTAACTCTTAAGGGATGAAACACCCTTATTACATTTGGGTGAGCAGACCCAGATGCAATTTTTGCCACGGTCAATGGAAAGGTGATGTGCCCAATCAAGGGCACACTGAAATTGACAGAAATGCTTCCACTTGCAAACTGTACACTAGCTGTGGAGCCCTTGAGAGCAATACCTTCCAGCCGTGCCCTTGGGGAAATATTTACCTTCTCTATGCCTCCCTCAGGTTTCTTATCTGCAAAATGGGGAATAACTCAGGGGAATGAGGAATGGTTGCTTTGTAGGTAGTCTAGAGGACTAAATGTCATAATGTCTGTGGTATGTGTAGGAAATCTGGTCAGAACTCACTCCATTCTCGTGGCCTTCAGAACTATGGCTTCAATAGTTACAATTTTTCCCTTGCACAAGTCTCTTAGCAACTGAGGGAAGTGCAGGAACAGAAAGCTATGCTTGTAGGATAAGGGGAGAGACACCAGCAACCCCAAAGATAAGCAACTGTGGAGTTGCCTGGGAATCTTGCATTTTCTGCTCTTTGGCAGAGCTCCACTCGTGTCTCTTAGTCCTTTACAAGACTCAAGTCCCACTCCCCTTCCCATGCCCCCGCGGTGTAGAGAAAGCAGCTGCTCAGCACTCAAATGGATAGATTTGCCTGATCTCTGTAAGCAACCACCCTTAATAATAATAATAATAATAATAATAATAACAATAATAATAATAATAATAATAAAACAACAACCCCTGTGGATTTAAAAGATACCAAGGGCTGGACAGTCAACTCAGTTGGTTAGAGTGTGGCCTTGTAATATCAAAGCTGAAAGTTTGGATCCCCGTACCAGCCAGCTGCCTAAATAAATAAATAAACAAACAAACAAACAAATAAATAAAGGGATGCCAAAAGACTCAGCAACAAAGATAAAGGTTATGCACAAACAAACAAAACCAAAAAATCCCCACAGTGAACAAAATACCAAAATTTTAAATAAAGATACATGTAGGATCAGTATTACTGCTTTTTCCTTTTTCCTCAAGCTCCAGTATGGCTTAGCACAGCATTATCAGTGATCCTGTCTTGCTTTCAGTTTCCCCATCTTTCATATAACCATAGATTCTCCAAGCTCTAACTCCTCATCTCAAATTTGCCTGCGTATCTCCATCCCCAAAGCCACTATTCTAGTCCAAATTATCTTCTTTCACTTGGGCTATTGGAATAATCCCTCCAGATATCATTCCCACCTCTGCTCTGGGTTCCCCAGGAAGCAGACTCTGAGATGGAGATTTTCTTGCAGAAAGTTTAGTGAGGAGTGCATGGGATCAACACAGAAGGAGAGTGAAAAAAGCAGGATTGGGCAGATGGAGAAGCTGAAATGTGATGTAGTCACATCAAAGGTTCAGCTGATCTCCCAGGAAGCTCTGGAGTTTTCTGGAATTGCTGCAGCAAGGGATTGGGCCTACAGAGACTTGTCTTTGGATGCAACTGCCCCAGGGAGGGCCACGCCATTAGGCTAGGTGGCTCTCTTCAGCCCAAGTGAATTCCCAGAGAGGGATCAGTGGAGCACTTAGTCTTGAAGTGGGGTGGTGGTGGTGGTGGGGTATCTGGATGGCTTATCATAGCATCCACTATCCCCTCTAATCTATCACATCCTGTGGGGACCTTCCTTCAGCTGTTGGACAAGCTGAGAGCTGCCCTTCCCTGAGCCAGGGCATGACCACTCTCAGCCTGGAATGCTCTCCCACCCTGCTATTTGCCTTCTAAAGTGCTACTCATTCTTTAGCTTAAATTTTTCTCACAGAGCTCTTGCATGATTTTCAATTGTTTTGCCTGCTTCATGTCAAAGCACCCCAAAATGTAGTGGCTTGAAACAACAAATACTGATCATCCCTCATTATTCTGTGGATTGGCTGGATTGTTCTGCTAGTCTTGCTTGGGCTCACTTAAATGGCTGCAGTCAGCTGGCGGGTTGACTTGGGGCTGGGCTGAGCTGGGACGTGGGTCTCTTTCTCTTTCTCCACATGGTCTTTCCTTCCTGCTTCTTCTTACTATGGTGTCTCAGGGTTCCAACTGGGTGGGCATGGAAGCTCAAGGCCTCTTGATGCCTAGGCTCTGCAATGTGCATAATATCACTTCTGTCACGTTCTATTGGTTGAAGCAGGTCACAAGGGCAGTCCAGATTCAAAAGGCAGGAAAATAGACTCCACCTCTTGGTGGGAGGAGCTACCATGACTTTGTGGCTATATGTAAATCAGACCAATCTAAACAAAGTACCCATGCTAATCTCTTTCTAACCATGCTCTACTTTCCCTTCCTATTTCTTCACAATCTCCAATCATGTTTATTTGTGTTTAATTTGTTCCTCACTGTATTGGGAGCTCTGAGAGGATAGCTATCATGCTAGTGTTTCTCCAGTTATCCAACTGCCCAGCCCAGTGTCTCACAAATAGTTGATGCTCAATAAATATTGGTGTAAAAGATGATAGATAAATGAACGCAAGTTTCCTTTCAGATCTAACATTCTATGACTGCTATAGATTTTTGTAGCTCAGAGTTATGACCAAAATAGTCTGAAAGTTAGTAAAAAATGGTTGATGGTCTCATTCTACATATCTCAGAGTAGAGATTCTCAAAGTGTTGTCCCCAGATCAGCAACATCAGACCTATTGGATCAGAAGCTCTGGGGTCAGTAACAAGAAATCTGTCCTATGAAGCTCTGCAGGTGGTTCTGATGAACACGAAAGCTTGAGAACCATTGTCCCAAAGTAAGTTCCTGGAACACTAGCTTCCTGCATTCAAATGTATGTTAAAGGACAAAAGATTTCAAGGGACCAATAACTGGTAAACTTTGAGTTAAACACAGATAGGGTTTTCAACTGTGGGACTTCATTTGCTTAGAAGCTTTAATTTCCTAATATGCTTTGGGAGTCTCTGAGAGAGGGTTGTGGTGTCCAGTTCCTCATCTCATAGGACTAGCATTTCGTGGAATACAATTTGACTCTTGGGGGAAACAGTGCTCAAACTTGGAAGCAGAGTGTATAAATTGGCAAAAAAATTACAATTGAGAATTATTCATTGAAAAAGAATTTTAAAGCTAATCCAGGCCTCAAAGAACTTTTAGGTCTAAGTCATAGCATTGTGTGACATTGTATACTAAGTTTGTTGGTAGAACCTTATCGTAGTGTTATTTTCAAAGTTGTGTTATTTCTAAACAAAATCTGGGTTTTCTGTTTTTAATTCCAATTTACAGATGAGGAGACCCAGGCTGCGAGGGGGCAAGAACTTGCTCAAGATTATGAAAATAATGGATGTGAAAATGGGATCTCAAACCTACATAAGATATGTGGCAACAGACAAGTTACCATTGACAAAACATTGTTGTAGGCATGCAGGGCTTTTCAGTCTGGTTTCTTGATAGGTATCAGTAAGTCCTGGGGATCCACAACATTTCCAACAGCATCAAGCCCAGACAAGGAGCTGCTGCTGTTTCTTTCTGCATAGTGGGGTATGCTCACAGGACTGCCCTTCACTGTTATTCCTTACCTTAAACAAGAAAGGCCATCTCCCAGAACAATTTGGATGCCATTTGGTGGATGTTCCAATATAATTTTCTAAAATAAAGAAAAACTGGCATGGTCCTTGTCTGGTGCATAGGCTGGCTTTCCAACAGGAAAGAGCTAATAAATCACATCTTTCCACCCCACTGTTGATTCTGTGGGGTGTTTATCAAGCAGAAGCAACCATCACTGTATAAGGACTCCAGAACCCTCCTCACCAAACAAAGTCACAAATCTAAGCTTCTAGGAAAAAACACCAACAAAATACTCCTCAGTGGGAAATGGTTAATAGCACAGAAGAGACTAGAAAGTAATAATCTGAATTCAGAACATTTTGCTTATTACAGCATCTCTCCTATTTATGAGGTATTTCAAAAAGTTCATGGAAGTATTCACATTATCTTTTAATTCCATTTTCCAGGAACTAAATGACGTACTTTGAATTATTAGCGTATCTCCTGTGTATTATTATATATCTCCTACTTATCGCATCTCTTCTATTTATTATCATTAGCAGTATCATTATATTACCATGATGTGATAGCAGCCATCTTTCATTGACTGCCCACTATGTAACCAGAGCTGTGCTAAATGCTTTATATATTATATAATTGAATTCTCACAACAACACTGAGGTAGTATAATATTACCCCCATTTTACTGATGAAGAAACTGAGTCTTAGAAAATCTCTCATGCTTCAAAGCCAGCCAGCCTGCTTAAGCACTCCATCATCCTATATATAGCAGTGGGAAATATAGAAATAATTGAAACGTCCTTTAAATACACTTGCCTGATTTTCCTTTTCATCATGCAAAATCTTTTTTTTTTTTTTTTTCCTTTTTGCCTTTTCTCGTGTCCGGCAACAGATCTCAACCCTCAGTGTCACGCCCGTACCGGACCAGGACCGGCAACGGGATCGCAACCCTCGGTGTTGCTCCCGCACCTCGCTCAGCCAGTGAGCGGGAACCGGTCTGTATGTGGGATCCGAACCCTCGGCGGGAGCGCCGCCGCGCTCCCAAGCAGCGCACTGTAGCAGTGCGCCACCGGGCCGGCCCCCATCATGCAAAATCTTACGAGAATATACTTTTAAGGTGCAGACCACTGAATTACTTCTAAGAAATGCTTTTCCTTCCAGGAAATGCCTTTCCTTCCCCCAACCCATTTATTACAGGAGGCAGCATGATGTTTTGGTGAGTAGTAATGGCTTTGATGTGAGTAATGCCCAGATTTGGGGTGAGTTACTTTGTGGGATATGGTTCCTCATCTTGCAGATGGGAAATACTACGTCCCACCTACCAGAATTATAATGAGTGCTAAAAGGGGAAATGTATGTATGTAAAGTTCTTGGCCCAGTGCCTGGCACACAGCAAATGTTCAATGAATGGTGGCTGGTTCTATTATTATTATGGGAGTCCTTAAAATTCAGTTCGAGTCCTCCTGTGTTTAATCTTCCCCATTTCTGGCCCCATAGCTTTCATATCAACTTTATTTATTAAAGGCTCATATCATTCCTATTTCTCAAAAGAGTTCAAGACAGGATCCCTAAGTCAAAATCTGTAGGAGCATGGTTGGCTATGAGTTTGTCGGAGAGATCAGAGGTCACAATTCTCTTCCCAGCCATGTACATTAGACAAGCCCTGTGCCTAATTTCCCTTATTTGTCAAATGAGAATAATATAAGCACACAGTTCCTTAAAGGGTTGTTAGGAGGATGAAATAAATCAGACAAATGGAAAGCTAAAATGTGCTACCAGCAGTCATCAATGTCAGTTTCTAGTGGCCTTGTAAGTGCTGCAAAGGACACAATCTGCAACAGGGAACAGCTTCAGACCTTAATGAAACCCTAACAGAATAAAGCCTTATCTGTTTACCTTTGGGTCTTCCAGTGTGAACAGCCAATGTGAGAGGGTCAGCCATGCTGTTTTCTGCTTCCTTTAATGAACTCCCTGTGGTACAATTGCTTACCTGAGGTCAAAAGGCATGTCTTGAAGGCAGAGACCAACCAGAAATCTCATTGTCCCCTCTGGTTACTTATAATAAGGAAGCACTTCCTTGAGCGCATTGGGGTGAAGGTACTGTGTGTGAATAAGGCTACTTTGATTTATGCACTTTCTCAATTAGTGGATCAAGGCAAGGAATCCATATGCAGATACTCAAAAACACATTCAATATATTGCGACTATTGCTGATAGCCAGGGGAAAGTTTCCACTGCTCAGAAGCTGAGGTTTGTGTGTCATTCTATGTTTTAGAAGCTGGTCTCATGAAAGATATGTGTTCTTTAACTTTTGTTACCAGTGGAGGCTACATCTGTTCTCCACCTCCTGCCTTTATGTGTTTTTATAGTGTTTGCTTTGACAGACTGTCAGCTGCTTTTTCTCCAACCAAGTGGATTGAATGGCCAGAACTACTTGGGTGCTGCTGTTGACGATTAAAATTGGAACACCCAACCACAGCCCACTCTGAGTAGGTTGGTACGAATTTATATCTTGTGGCTGTGTGGGCAGCACCTTCTGAAGAGACAGCTGCTTGTTCGAAGGCTGGGATGGGCATTCTGGAGCTGTCTCAAACGTGCCAGATGGTGGGAGGCTCAGTCGTCTAGCGGCTGGTCAAGAGCTTGGATTTGGGAGGGAGACGATCCAATTAGAGCCTGACCTTACCAGCTGTGTGAGCCTGGGCAAGTCACCTCACCTCTCTGAGCTTCCCTTTTTTCTTACAGTGTGGCTAGAATGGTAGCTGTTTCAGAGGGTTGCCCCGAAGGTTAAATGAGATTAAACCTGTAAAGCACTAAAATTAGTGCCTGATGGGTAGTAAATACTCAATTAATATCAGCTGTTGTTATTAATGAAGCATGTAAAGTATTTGACTCAAGTATGTATATTAAAGGTGGCTGCTGTTACTATTAATATGTTTGGTGTTGTCCCTTGTCATCTGGACCTTGAATCAGTTCTGCCTCTGCTCCCTGGTCTCACAGACCCTTACCCAATGGTAGTTGACTCTATCACTTCCTGCTTAAAGGCTCACTCTGCACATGACTCAGACACGACTTCCCGGGGCAGTGGGTGGGAGACCGTCACCAGTATCTGAAGCAGACTCCAAGCTGTTCTCACCCACCTCAGTCTTAGCCCAAGGCTAGTGTAACCTTCTCCCTCTCCTTCTCAACACCGCCCCCCCCACCCATTAAATTCCCCAAAACCTCTCCTGCAAATCCTGAAGTTCCTCAGGTAAAATTCATTCTTCCTCCTCCTGAAATGTGTAATTGACTTGCCTCTAGAGTTCAATCAAGGATAGCAGGTGTCCGTCTCTCAGCCTTGGCTGGTGTTTGGATCAAAACTGAACTAGGAGTTCTCAACTCTGGCTACACATTAGATTTGTCTGATGGGAGGCTTCTAGAACATGTAAGCCCCACTGTTGATGATTAAACCATCTGTGGAAATGGTCCTGGATAACTGTGGTAGCTAATACTTTTGTGTCAGGCAGTGTGTTAAGAACTTTCTGTAAATTAGTGCATGGAATCCTCATAATAACCATATGAGGTGTTATTATCCCCATTC
The DNA here is from genome assembly GCF_000696425.1 of Galeopterus variegatus. Classification (NCBI taxonomy): domain Eukaryota; kingdom Metazoa; phylum Chordata; class Mammalia; order Dermoptera; family Cynocephalidae; genus Galeopterus; species Galeopterus variegatus. The sequence goes on along the minus strand of NW_007729044.1, from coordinate 248,741 downwards.
TTCCTAGTGGGTAAGTATCCGCCCAACGTTACCTGGCTGAGTGAGAGATGAAATCTGTGGTGGAACTTGGAGTTCTCTTTATCTCCAAAGCCATGGTCTCCTATTTACTAAACTACTTTCCCCCAGACCTGTTTCAAGAATGACAATATCTGAGCTTCCCTGATATTCTCACACACTTTGCTGTTGGAAAGAGTCTCCGGGCCCACTGATATTAGTGGGTGCCTGATGTCAGCTGTAAGGCTAGAGGAGGAGGTGGTGCTGAGGCGATACCCAACATTTTCACGCCCTCACCCACACTTCATCTGCAGTCATTTCAAGGTGAGGCAAGTGTTAGTCATGTTCCCGGAGACCTGTGACACATTGGGCATTCATTCTAATTAGAAACAATTAAAGAATTACTCCTTATGGTGTGCGTATTTCCTTGCCCAAAGAAGAAAGGTTTTGGATTTTGGCAAACCAGACAAAATATTTGACTCTTTTTCATCTCTTGTTGTAAGAAAAATGAGCTGAATCTATGGGTTTAGTCCATAATTAAATTTACTTTATTTAAATGTTTTGCTTTTTAATGGCTTTGAGAATTAACAAAGAGGGTTATAAAAATAACTATAGTGGAGTAACCCTCCAGAATCTTATATACCTGCCACTATTTATTTTGAAATGTCACAACACAATTATATTTACACATACACCGGCACACACATACACACACTCACAAACACATTCACACGTGGTTACTCACAATTCACACACAGAATGAAGACACTTAGAGGTTAAATATATTTTTAAATGGAGCAGTAAGTCTCATTTTGGATTCAGAATGAGTATACATTAATTTATTCACACATCTATTCATTTGTTAATTCGTTCAACAGATATTTATTGAACATGGGGCTTAGCTCAGGGTAGAGTACAAAATAAGTGCGATATATGGATATACGATTGCTTACAGGTTGAGTGGCAAGGCTATTAAACTTCTATGTATGATGGTATGGCCAAATGAAACCAACTTGAGCTTATTTCCTTTTTTGATTAGATTGTTAGACCAGAACTTCAGAGGAATATTATAAACAAAATGTTTCCTGATGTGGACAAAGCATTTGACAGTCTCTTTCTCATCCATGGGGACAACGTGGCAAGTATGAGCTGAATGGAGGTAGTTTTAGGTTACATGAGGGCAGGAATGGGGTATAACCCATTCTGTATATGTATTGTCTAGCTCAGTGCTTAGTGTATGGTAAGAACTCAAAAAATATTTGTCAAATGAATAAGGAACAAAGTGATGGCTCTTTAAATAACTGTGCCTGGGGAGGGTTGTTTGATGGCTAAGTGTTAGACTGGAAGTAGGTCTGTTAAGAAATGTCACAGAACCCTTCTCCAAACCCTTTTATTAGTAACTTAAATAGGAGAAATCTGGGAGGGAGAGCAGAATTTGTGTTGAAATGCCAGATCACTAAGCTATTAAAATCTAATTGATAAAATTTAAGAGCAATGAATGTAGTCTCCTGTATTTGCTTAAAAAATCAATTGCATAAAATGTACCAATAGCTTTGAAAGACATGTATCCTTGCAATTTCAGTTTTAGGAACAAAGCCTACAGAAATAACCATGGATAGGTGCAAAGATTTTCCTACAAGGATTTGATCAAAACATTGTCTATAATAGAGAAAAATTGGGAACAAACCAAATGTTCAGCAAGAGGGGTGCAGCAGACACTGACAGTTACCCATGCAATATCCATTCTTCCATATTCCTTATTAATAAAACTTGAATTTTATTCAAGGCAGCAAAGTCCCAGATAAAAGTAGCTATATTTCCCAGCTTCCCTTGCAGCTAGCAGTAACATTATTACACCAATAAGACGTAAATATAAGTTGTTGGAGGTCAATTCAGCTGTAAATTTAAAGTGGAAGGAGACAATAAATGCTAATGGAGATTTATTTCTAGGGAGCAGTATCATGGATGATATTTTTTTTTCTTCTTCTCAAGACATTGCAAATTTCCTGTATTGAACATATATATAATGCTTTTATAACTAGAACACAAGAACAATAAGATTTACCTTTAAAAGTGTTTCAGTAGAACTTAAGTCACTAGCTGGATGGACCTGCTAACATGGCTGAAATTCCGCATTTACATACATAGAATTTCAGAGTGCAGACATGGCAAAGACATGTCTCTTATGTGCCTGCACAGCATGAGGTGCTTTTCCTGTGTTATCTTGTTTCTCCGTGAGTTTGAATTATCACCTCCTGCAGACCTTGATTCAATTCCTGCAGAAGTTGAGTCCGTTGTGACACTGATCAGCTAGATGTCACAGGGTGCCTTGTAGAAGAAATAGCTGGAGAGACTGGGGACCTAGCCTAGAAAAGGCTAACTTTGGTCATTGTCTTCTGATACTTGAATGCTCAACACATGGAAGAAGGAATAAGAAGAATTCACATCTTTCTCTTCTTATGAGTCAGGCACTGGACTAAGTGCTTGACATGCATATGTCTTTTGATCTTAACCTGTTGTTTTGGTCCATTTTGTGTTGCTATAGCAGAATTACCTGAGACTGGGTAATTTATAAAGAAGAGAGTTTTATTTGGCTTATGATTCTGGGACAGCTGCATCTGGCACGGGCCTCAGGTTGCTTCTACTCATGGTGGAAAAGTATCAGGCAGCCAGGGTACAAGCAGATCACATGGTGAGAGAGAGAGAGAGAGTGCCAGTTTCCTTTAAACAATCAGCTCTTGCGGGAACTAATAGAGTGAGAGCTCACTCACTACCCTTCCTCCCCTAGGGAGAGCATTAATCCATTCGTGAGGGATCTGCCCCCATGACTCAATCAGTTTCTAACACTGCCACATTGGAGATCAAATTTCCAAATGAGGTTTCGGGGGGACAACACATCCAAACTCCATCACCTGTGTTTAAGATTAAGTGTCCAGTTCAGGAAACTGAGGCTGAGAGGAGCAAAGCAATTAGCCCAAGATAACACAGCTAGTAAGACTGAAAAATGAGTTTGTCTTACCCCAGAACTGGATGTGTTAGCCTTGATGCATCTGTCAGGGAGCAGGATGGTTTTGGTGGGTGGCATCAGAGTCAGTCATGTTTTGGTCTTAACATAGGAAGAAACTACCTAATGTTTTGAACCATTTAATAATGGAATGGACTGCTTCGTGGTATAAGTGAGCCATCTCTCATGAAAAAGGATTTAAGCAGAAGCCAGCTGGCTCTGGGAAGGGGAAGCTGTCTCAGAAGTTTCTTTCAGTCAATGTTGTGCTGAAATCCAACGTTGCAGGTGCTTTGAGAAAGTGAGCAGCAGCATCATCGACTCTGGTACATGCTGGCTTTTGTCTGGAACCCTCACTTTAGGTGTGACTGTGCAGATAGGTAAGATATGGCTCTCAAGCCCCTTCTTATCTTAGTCTCTTTTAATTTCCTTTTTGATCTAGCCAGTTACACAGCCAATTAGTGCTAATTGTTATAATTATCGCTTTCTTTCCCGAAACTGATAATTAATTTTATAGAATGTAGATGATAAAACATCAAATAGCTATATTTTTTCTTAAAAATTCTTTTTTCTTTTTTTTTGTTACATGGAATAAAGACATTCTTCTGACCGTTATAAGCTCCTCAGCAAATTAGCTACTTGTTGAGTTTCCAAAGCTCATAGTCAAAATTTATTGAATAAAACAATTTTTTCTTTAAATTTTCCAGAAATTTATTGTATCGCTACAATGAACTTGGCATCCTTTTTCTGGTGACACTGGGATATATAGGCGTGCAGGTGAGACAGAATTAAGTCCTTTAGTGAAACAGCTCTCCCATTATCATCTTGATAAGAGTTTTGAAAGATGAGTGCAGTGGGCGATGCGATTCAATAGCATGGGCACCTAACAGAGGGATTAGGAACACTTCTGGAGAAAATGCCATCTGAGTTGAGGCTGAAGGATGAATAGACATTAACTAGGCTGAGTTGGCCTGTTAGCACACTTGTTTAGAGCATGGTGCAGATAACATTAAGGTCAAGGATTTGGATCCCTGTATTGGCTACCTGCTTAAAAAAAAAATTAACTAGGTAGAGTGGGAGGAGAAGAGGGTGTTAAGAAGTAGAAACAACAAGAAGGAGCCCATTTCTTGGAAGATATTAAATCAGGATCTCAATCCAGGCTGCAATATTTCCTCCTGTGGGTTTTCCATGAATAATTAGTCTGAATTCCTGAGGACTCAACATCATTGGAGGAAAGGCCCTTCAATTCTGTTTCACAAACTATTTGCCTTAGGGATCTAGGAAATTATCCTTCTTGTACCTATTTGTACTTTGCAGAACATAATCCAAGGCAAGCCTGAGGCTGTGGATGTGGTAGCAAAATGTAGGACCCTTTTCCCTCTTTCAGCCCTGAAACACCTGCTAGAAAAAACTCCAGACATGCATTGCATGTTCCATATGTCCCAAGAAGGGCATATGCCACTCTAAACAACATCTGACATGCATCATGCTCCAATAAACTTCACTTTGGAACAAGGTCAGAGAAAGAATGAATTTTTATCTTTACTCACAGTATAATTTTGCTCTTAAAGAGAAACTCAGCGTTTAAAAGGTCATGCATACTTTTCTTATTTTTAGGATTGTTTTGCTTCCAAATGTTTCCTGGCTAGCACCCAGCTTTTTATGTGTGTTCCTGAAACTTTAGAAAGAACAGTTTCTGAAAGTCACATTGGCAGTTGAGAAACTTGGAAAGTGGAAACAGCATACAGCCCTGACAGCTGAATTTACTGTATATCAGGAAGATAATGCTGGCCTCCATTTATTGAGTGTTTGTTATGGGCCTTGCACAGTCATAGGAACTTTCCATGCAATTTCTTATTTAGTCCTCTCAGATTATCTATGAGGTACGTACTATTAATCATCCCTCTTTTATTTTATTTTTTTCCAGTGAGGAAACAGGCATAGAGGGATTAAGTAGATTGCCCAAGACCACACAGCTTGTAAATGGAGGAACTGGGACCTGATCCCATTACAGTGTGACCACAAAGCCCAGGTCTAACCCTTTATTACAGTTGCTCCACGTCTTGGAAGCTGCATGTTGCAAACATTGGGTATCAGATCTTCAGACGGATTCATACTTGGTACTAATTGGACTTACGGTTCTAGGCCTCAACGATAGAGCAAACCTCATCTCGCTTCATTCAAATTGTTCATCTAACAAACAGGTTTAAAGACCCTTTGAAAGAGTTGATGAGTTTAAGGTTACTACGCTAGGTGTGCTGGGAAAACTGGGGTGCTTACAGTAGATTCTTTAGTCATCTGCAGAGATGATAATAAATGTCGAAAATTACTCTCCGTAAGACAGGTGTGATGAGTACTGCCTGGGTGGCTGGGCAATAAGTGCTACTTAAACTTTATCAGTGTTGGCCTGTCATTTACATAACAATCATCACTCCTGATGTGGCTGCAGCTCTTCAAGCTGAATACAATTTTCTGTGTTTATCACATTTAAATCCTTCTTATGTTCCTGGCTCTAGAAAAACAACATAAACATTTATTCATACAATGGACTATTATTCAGCCATTGAAAAGGAAGAGGGAGAAGTGCATTGACATGGAAATTGTCCGTATTATGTACAGTTTTAACTGAACAAAATGAAATTGCTGAAAAGTATGTATATTAGGACTCTCTTGGTTGCAAGTGGCAGACAACCGTGGGGAATAGTTTCAGTGAGAAATGGAAATTGCTATGGGTCTAGCACAGTCATAAGAACTAGAACAATGCAGGAGTAGCACAGAGAATTGAAGGAAGAGCTGCACAAAAGAACTTTGGGGGCTTGTCGGTTTGCTCAGCTGGTAGAACGTGATGCTGATAATACCAAGGTCAATGGTTTAGATTCCTGCACCAGCCACCCCCTCTCCACACCCCCAAAAAGAAGAAGAGCTTTGGGACAGGAACTTCAGGAAATAAGGAGTTTGAACAAATGGGTCTCTGAGATCCTTCTTACTTGAGCTTTCTATGATTCTAGGACTGGCCATCTTCTCTTTGTTGAAAAAAACAGAAGGAAATGGCAGCTCAGGTCCTTGAGCTGCAGTGGGGGCCAGCTTGGTCTCATTTAGTCCACCATTCTTGAAAATATTCCTCAGATGAGGGTCCTGAAATGCCATTAGGTGATATGAGAATTAAATCCCTGACTTAAACTAGAGATACTGAAGTAGTATAGCATAGAGGTTAAAAGTGTGGGCTTTAGATTTGAGCAGACTTGAGTTGAAATATTAGCTCCGGGCCGGCCCGTGGCTCACTCGGGAGAGTGCGGTGCTGATAACACCAAGGCCCCGGGTTCGGATCCCATATAGGGATGGCCGGTTCGCTCACTGGCTGAGCGTGGTGCTGACAACACCAAGTCAAGGGTTAAGATCCCCTTACCGGTCATCTTTAAAAAAAAAAAAAAAGAAAAGAAAAGAAATGGAATCAGGCACCTGAATGTCTCAGGGCCAAGACTCTCTGCTTCTTGTCTCCTCATCTCGCTGTTTGCAGCTTTTCCATGAGAGTGGAGCCATGGATGCCACCAGCTTTGTCATTACATTCTTACAGCTAGTTGACTAGAGGAGAACAGAGTTCCAGTAGATGAAAAATCCCAGGAAAGGATTCTGATTGCCTGGCTATGCTCAAGTGTCTAGCCCTTGTAGTCATCACTGTGGTCAAGGAGGAAAAGTGATGTGACAACTTCTGGAGCCAGAAGGGCAAGGTCTACAGCTAGAAGGAGGAGATAAGGATACTGAAAGAAAAAGCATAATCAGACCCAATTAAAAAATGTATTTATACATTCAAAAAATCCAAGGGAACATACACCAGCCTGTTAAAAGTGGTCAGTTATCTCAGAGAGTAGACTTTTACTTTTCCTGGAACATTTGAATTTTATTTTACAACCCATACCTCCTACTGTTGTAAGCTGAAAAAAATTTTTTAAGATTTTTATTAAAAGGTTAAGTAAAAATGTCCTAAACCAATAAGCTTTTTGTTTGTTTAGCTGATAAAGTATCTCATTAATCAAAGCTGGGAGCAATCATTCTAAAGCCGTTGCCAATTTGGTACATATTTTTATCTTTTAAAATTACTTGTTTTCTTTCTTTCTTCTTCTCCAAGCAAATGAGTTCCCTTTCACTTAATTGTGTAGTTGAGGCTTTTGTTTAGAAAATAACTCCGTTTCTCAGAGCTGATCCAAAACCTGTTTCAAGAAATGGATGGAGGCTTTTGTTTAGAAAATAACTCCGTTTCTCAGAGCTGATCCAAAACCTGTTTCAAGAAAGGGATGAATTTTTTTTTTTTTTTCCTTTTTGTCTTTTTTTGTGACCGGCAACGGATCGCAACCCTCAGTGTCGTGCCCGTACCGGGCCAGGACCGGCAACGGGATTGCAACCCTCGGTGTTGCGCCCGCTCCTCGCTCAGCCAGTGAGCGGGATCCGGTCTGTATGTGGGATCTGAACCCTCGGCGGGAGGCGCACTGTAGCAGTGCGCCACCGGGCTGCCCCAAGAAATGGATGAATTTTTGACAACAGAAGTTATGAAGCTTTGTACTGTCTATAAGAATTGTTCAGTGCTAGAACATTTAGTAATTGGAGCCACTTTTGTAGGTGTAGGATATATACCTAATGCTTGGAAGGAAAACCAGCACCCAATCCTGTTTCTGGGTCCATGCCCTGTTCTTCCTTTATCTGGCATTGGCCTCTGTCCTGAGCAGGCTGATTAATGGGCCCATCTCTTATATCTTTGCAGTACAACTGCGATTCCACTCTTCAATTTACATTAACAATTCTCCTATTACTAAAAAATGTCTCATATTGAGTACTCAGAGTGTTTATTCAGACATTTATCTCATTGACTTTTCAAATATGTAGATTAATGCAGGTATTTTATAGACCTTGAGTCCTTGGTTAAATGGGGTAAATGAGTCCATCTGAGTTTCAAGAAACATTTCTATGTAGCTTTTTACCCTTTCTCTCACAATGATAATCCACCCTTTGGGCAGGTGTTTTTCTCCTGTCCGGAGAGACTCCAGGCTATAAAGATAATAGATGAATGTAGGCATTCTCAGCAGGAACCCCAGCACCAGGAAGTTGACTGTTAGTTAAAAGCTCTAGTATAAGAAATTCTTCTTTGGAACCCCAAGGTGTAAAATTCCTATAATTGAAGCTCCAACCCCTTTTTTCTTTTTGTGGTTTCTTTTGTTTCTCAAAAATTCCAATAAAACTTTATTTACAAAACAGGCAGACAGCCTACAGGCTGTAGTTTATTGATTTGTTTTTCAAAAATATTATATTAACATATAATGTATATCGATTGCTGAGATTTTGGTGCACCCTTACATTTTGTACCCTAGGCTAGTGTTTTACTTGTTTCACCCTGGTTCAGGCCACTTAGCATGGAGATTCACAGATTAATTTAAAACTCTTGAGAATGCTACAGGTAAATTTTACTCTTTTCCTTAACATGATCATCATTATGGGCATAACCATTTCTTGAGTTATGTAAAGACTTTACCTGACTAGTTGTATTTTATCATCATCACAGCCATGCTGAAAAGCAACTATGCACTACTCCCATTTTACAGATAAGGAAACTGAGTCTCAAAGTAAGTAACTTTTCTGAAGACACACAACTATTAAATGCTGAACTTTTGCCATTACTCAGGAAAACAGAAAAAAGGTTGGCTTTGCTGTGTAACTGGTATTTCAAACACCCTTTATATTTCAACACACTCCCCCCATTTTTTTTTCTCTAATGTAATGAATCCTATTATTAACTTGCTTACGATTTTTGCTGGGTCCTTTCTGCATCTGCATGGATAAAAATGCAGTTAGGATTAAAGGTAAGAACTCTTCATTGGTTTCTAGAATAGCTTAACTCTTCATAATGCGTTTAGCTTTAGCTTTTTAGAAGGAAAACATCGTGGTGTTTGAATGTAACTGCTTTAGCAGCAGAAAGGACAAGATTAAAGGAGCCAAGATTTGAGTGAGGTCAATAAGAATATATGAGTCTGCAGCATTCTGGAGCTTTTCAAACCTGTGTCTGGAGTTTTTCCTCTCCTTGAGGCTTCTAACAGGACTTTTCCACCTTGAAGTTGTTCTTGAAAAAATGGGCGTGTTAAAAAAAATCCTCCTAATTTTACAGCTTTTATCATAATTTAAAATGTGCTAATGAACTACCTTTAAATAGCCAAGCCATGGAATGAGGAAGGAAAAGGAGACCTAAGCAATGGGCAGCAGCACATGGAAAATACCATATAGAAACAGACACAGCCCAGGCTCAGGGCTCAGCACGGCCATCTGTGGCACCTTCCCAGAAGCAGAGTAAAGAATCCCTTATGACTGTAACATTATCTACCTGTGAAGCTTCTTCCAGGTCTGTGGGCCATATTTGGCCATTGGGTTTTAGTGGGCTGGAGTGAGGGGATTGTCTAAGTATAAGGAAGCTGGCTTTTCAATTCAGACAGTACTTGTGGCTGCAAGGAAGAGAAACTCACTCAAGCTACCTGAGGAGGAGGAAAGGACAGAGAACCCTCTCACAGAGCCCAAAGACAGCAAGAGTGACCAGATTTAATGAGTGGGCAGAATCAGGAAATGGAAAGATATTGGAAACCAAGAAACTAAAGAAGTCGGTGTGATTTCACATTATATGCACATTTCATCAACATTTTTGCAAGCCCCTGAAAGACTTGCATGCCTTGAGATTACAGATTTACAGAAAACTGTAAACTGGGAATTAATAAATGTTTAATTATAAGTCTATAAAACATAACTTTATGGTTTTTTCATTTCATGTACATTTCCTTTGTTTTGAAAACAATTGTAGGTTAGATTTTCTTCTTATCTCACAATGATTCCTGAGTATGCTGATGATTATGGACAAATCATAGTCACAAGTGAATAAAATTATTCTTGGTCAAATAATTTTAAAAGCAAAGTTAAAAAAAACCTTAAAATTTTTATTTTAAGATATATATTTTGATGGTGCCAGATTTTGATGGTGCCAGATTTATTATGATGCTTAGGGCTTACCAAGGTCTTAAAACATTCCTGGCAAAGAGAATCTGATTGGCTTACCTGAGCCAATATGCTGTCTTTCAAAGAATCAGTGATTATTTCTGATCCAAACAACTGCGGTGGTCATGGGTTAGTTTACTGGGATATGTTTTGGTTGTTTTATGGTAGTCCAGTGATGTTTCTCTTGAGCTTAAATGTACCCTGTTAACAGATTTGTACAAATGATCTCATGGCTAAGGACAGAAAACTCTGAGGTGTTTAGGGATTTTGTTTCTCAACTAACTAGATTCTTTATGTTATTAGAAACTCTAATGACTGCTCTGGGTTATTTAGCCATGCCCATGACTCTACTTACCAAACGTGGTGACTCCCATATACTGTCTTCATCATGTACCTTTTGTCTGACCTCAAAGCACATTGAGACAGCCATCTTCTGGATATCTCTATCACTAGGCCCCTCAAATCCAAAGAGCTCCAAATGGGACCCATTAACTTTTCATAAACTTCCCCCAAATCTCATACATTTTCCATAAAACTTTTCCCCACCCTTATTTTTACTTCCAGTCTTAGTTAATGGCACACTATCCACCCAGCTACCCAAACCAGACTCCTGAGGGCATTCTTGTCTCTTCTCTCATAGTCAATCACTCACTAAGTCCAGTTGATTTTACTTGTAGGTTCTGGAGCCAGACTGCCTGGCTTAGAAATTCAGTTCTGCAACTTTGTAGCAGTGTGGACTTGGTAAGTTACCTTACCTCCCTGTGCCTCAGTGTCTTTATCTGTAAAATAAGCATAATGGTGATATCTTACAGGTCGATTGTGAGGAATAAGTGAATTAATATACATAAACTGCTTAGAACAGAGCCTGGCACATAATCTGGGCTATGTAAGTATTTGTTCTTTCTTTTTTGCTGTTACTGGATTCAAAATGACTGCAAAAAATCTGTAATAAAAAAAAGAAAAGACAGGTTGTGGCTTATCTTATGACCTTGTACCACTGTGCAACAAGAATAGTTGTTCCAACCAGCACTCAGTTTCCGGGCCACTTGGCCATCATACTTCCTCACTGGCAGTTTTATGAGTGTTGGCAGTGGTGGGAGAACTGATTGGGCAACATGGTGCTTCATGTGTAGTCATGTTTTTTTCCTTATAGAGCTTTTACTAACTTTTTTACTTGGTCCAAAAAAATATGTAGGGGTCACAGTTTTCCTTGTGCTTCAGGCTCTGATATGGCTTGGCTCAGGACCGGTTAGAGCTGATGGAAGTGGCTGATGGTGTGGATGTGTGGTATAAGCAAAAAGAGGAATCAACAATGCTCCTAGGTTTGGACCTGAGTGGCTAGATGGGTGGTGATGTCATTCAACTGATGGGTGACCTTGGGAGAGAAGAGGCTTGGTGCATAAAAATCAAGAGTCCTGATTAGGACAAATCCAGTTTGAAATGCTGGTTAAATGCACACAATGGGGATATCAAGGAAGCAGTTAGATGTCCAAATCTTTTAGGCTTTTTGGAATCTCGTTTCGGTCTACATGGTTGTCTATTTGCCTTTTTGCAGATGAGCTTCCTTGGCAAGGGTCTTAAATCTTACTTCTTAGTGACTTTGACATTATGGCTTTGGGTGCCATAGTTCTGATTTGGGCCACCACAGTCTACAAGCTCACCATTCAGTGACAGCTGGCTGATTCATCCTGAAGGCTCAGTTTCAAACTCTGGGGAGAGAACCTGTCATGGCCCACCCAGGGGCAGGTGCAACATAGAGCCCATCTACTATGGCTAGGTCACAGAACATTCAAGCTACCACTCCAGGCTGAGCCCTTGGGCAGCAAAGTTGGATATGGAAGGCATATCTGACAGTTTTTGAACTCCAGGAGAACCCAGACTATCCTTCCTGCGTGCTCCCATGGTTCCCAAAATTTGTCTCTTCATAGGTGGTATAATAATTGCCTGCTTCTTGTCTGTCTCCCTCACGAAACTGTACGATCCTTGAGGACAGAGCTTTGAACCCACAGGACTTAACAGAGAGTAGATGTTCAATAAATATTTGTTGAATGAACAAATGAATGAATATGTGTGAAAAAATATCTGCCATGAAAGCCTGCTCTCTCTGATTTGCTAGAAAAGGGATTGCCATGATGAAGAAAGATGTGGCCCAATTTGAAAGAAATCTGTTGAGAACAATGGATCTTCTCCTTGCAGGAAAAATGTACACAGACATATGTACAATAAATTGTTCCCCTGAAGTCCAAGGATTCCTGTTTGGAACACATGGATCGAAGAAAAAAAGAATGGTGGCCAACAATAGTGAACCTTGGGCATTGATTTAAAGAAATTCTTAACGGGGTCACCTTGAGTATGTTACCTGACTTTTCTGAAACATAGTAAACACCTTACAGAGTTTTTGTGAGAGTAGTTTAGAAAATGTAAGTGTCTGCACATAGGAGATACTCAAAAAGTGTTAGTCACATTTCAAAAGGTACGGGAGTTTAGGAATTCTCAGACTCTCAACAAGGCTCTCAAATATAACAAGTCTTTTGAACAGAGGCTGTCAAGGATGTACCTGGAAAACTAAACACAATAGGTGTAGCTTGGTTTTGCCTCTGGAGCATCCATGTCAGGAGGAGTTCTGATTTCTTGGTGACAAAGAGAAGGAAGATAAGAGCAAAGAGGACTCAGAGACCAGGAGTCTATGAAAAACCTCAAATACCAAAGGTGTAAAGGGAAAGTTTAGGAAATGGGCATTTGGTCTGGAACAGGAAGGTATTCTTGTCTTTAAGAGCCCAATTTCCTGAGCAGGAATCATTTAATATTTGAATTCCCACTAGGGGAGGAAAGGAATCATCTCAGCCACTGCACTGATTCCGTACCTTGGCCCACCCAAACATCCTATGGCTGGATTTGCTTTCTCTGCCTGAGCTTCCCAGCGGGAGGCATTTAGATCTGGCCACTGAAACTGCTGGAAGCAGACTAATCAGGACAGGAAGGAAAACACTGCTTTAGTCTCGCAATTGACTTCTCAGTGAGAGAGACCAAGTTTGGAGATCCCCACAGCATTTCCCTGTCTCCTCGCTAATATAAAATGGCAGTGGCTGGGGCTCCAGACTTGTTGAGTGGAAGCTTTTTCCAATGAAAAACTTGTCCAAATTCTCCCGCGCATTACCTTGCGGGTGTGTGTGTGTGAATGAACTCAGACACCATCTTTCTGCCTTAAATGGGACAATGCACGCACATTGCAGGGCACGGAAGCACCCAAAGAGTATGATGAATATGATCTTTTTTTCTTGCTCCCTTCTTCATCTTTCATTCTCTCCTTTCCTTGGGGGCCAAAGAAAGTAAAAATCTTATGCAATCCCTTCACCCTCCTAAGAAACATCAAGCTGATGGAAGGGTGCCAGGGTATGGGAACCCTGACCCCGACTCTAAAGCTTAACTTAAAAGATAAGTGCCATCCCTGCCCCTGTCGCCGAAGCCACCTGACAAGTCCCGGGGGTGCCTGGCAGCTTTTGGAAGGGGGTACCCGGGAGGGGGCGCCTGGGACAGAAGATCGGGGCCAAGTGCTTCACGACGGTGGCCTGCAGGGAGGAGGCGCTGTGAAGACCCCCACCGCCCCCACGGCGCCCGGGTCGGCGCTCTCTGCTGTCCCCGCGGAGGCGCCCGGGCCCCCG
>NW_007729044.1:230853-234061 GCF_000696425.1 Galeopterus variegatus | reverse complement strand
CCCTCCCCGCTGCCCGCCCCGCTCCAGCTCCTCCTCCCGCTCCTGCTCGCTCGCGCTCCGGCTCCGGCTCCGGCTCCTCCCGGCCGCCCGGGGCCGAGGCGACGTGAGGTTGTAAAAATCCATGTGGGACGGCCCCGGGGCGAGCATCGGAAAGGTGAGACGCCGACGCCGGGGCCGGGGCTGCCGGGTGCCCGCCTCCCTCGGGGCGCTCGTGCCCGGGTGTCCCTCGTGTCGGGTCCCCCTAGCTCGTGGGGAGCTGCAATGCGTTACCGGGGAGAGCTGAGGGGTGAACCATCCGCCTCCTCCCGGGCTTTCTCAGGCGGGGGAAGGGATGAGGCGGCCTAAGGGCGGATTTGCCTTGATGTATAAACCCCCGGATTGGAACAAGTGCACGGTTCCCTCGGGCGCGCGGGCGCTTCTAGCTCGCCCCGGCGGCCCGGGCCACCTCCCGCAGTCCCTCTCCCGCAGCCACCCTCGCTGCCATCGCCTCTCTTCTGTCCAGATTCCCCTCTTGCCTCGAAGGGGAGAGGTGTTCGCGGGGGCGAGGGTCTCGAGGAAACCCAAGCAGAACAAAGTGGAGAAAGGTGGAGCCCCAGCCCAGGGGGTGGGGTGCCGGGCTGCCTGGGTGGGATCTAAGGGGAGCGTGTTTTTTTAAAAAAATCCGTGTCAGGGATAATGAAGCCGGATTTATCGGGGCGGGTAGGGGGTGGTGGTGTATGAAAAGAATTACGATGTGAATTTAGCTGGGCTTTCCTTCCCTGCCCCTTTTCATTTTCTAATTATACAAGAAAAGGGGTACTTAGAGGCTGTATCTATATATATATATATATTTAAAATTACTGTACGAGCCTTTGAAAGATCATCTTAGGACAGTGAAGATTAAGGGCTGCTTTGGTGCGGGATAATAAAATAGCGCTCATAAACTCTCCGTTCGGCCCTGCCTTATTTTTTTGTACTTAAGGGTCTCTTTTCTCCTTGCCAGAGAGGGAGGATCCGCTCTGTTAGGAAAGGATCGATTTTAGGCTGCTACCTGCCTTTGCTGGATGAAAGGCAATTTACTCCCCGAGCGGTGAATTGTCAGTTCCCTCTGTGATTGACAGCCACACCTGCCACTTACGTGGGTAGAGCGGGGCCCGGTGGAACCCCAAGAGCCAATCAATGCTCGGAAGAGGAGGGCAGCTCCCACTTGTCATGGTTAGTTTCCTGGTTGGCTCTTTAAATCAGTGGTTTTACTTAACCATTGGTTTCCACCAGGTATCGGGCTCCAGCTGTGAGAGACAGACAAGCGGGAAGAAAACTCTTCGAAAATGGGCTTAGAAGCAAGTATGTTTGACCTGGGTTTCCTTGTCCTAACCCCTTACCCTCTCCCCCATCCCCTCCACCCCTCGTTTTTTAGTTGTAATAGTTGGGGTTGCTGAGGCCATTGGCTTAAAAATGAAAATGAAATGATCTGTGTAAAGAATGAAATGGTGGGGAGCGTTGGAATGTTAGAATTGTCCACGCATTTCTCCCAAATTGCAGTCTTCTTTACAAGAGACACCATTTACTGTTGAGCTATCTGGGAAAAGGGTGTGGCACTTTGTCTCCTATGGTCACTCTTGTCCTTGTAAAGTCACGTTATTTCAGTATACAGTGCTTGGCTCTTGGCTCTATTGGATGGATTTATAAGACATTTTTGAAGCAGGCAAGTGTGCTTTATTAGGATTAGCACGAATAGAAGGGATTCTTTTTAGTTTTGATGCTGTAATTCAACTTCTGGGAGTGAGGGCTGTCTTCTCTCTTGTGGGATGTCAGTTTGGAGTTGGCAGTGGGGTCAAGCCATATTCTTTCTGGAGGGTAGAAGAGTTTACCTTTTGCTAATGTGAGCCATCTTGTTGGTTTGCTTCTATGCTTTAATAAAAGACTTTCACGATTTTGTGGGGGAAGGGGTGTGGATGGTGATGGAATCATGGCTTTCACCAGCAAGACTTTCAGAGGGATGAATCATGGGCAAAGCACCAAATCCTTCCCAACTCTCTCCTAGAAAAAGGCTGAATTTTCAACACCCTTCTCCCTGAATTCATTAGAAAAATTACTGGTTGATTTGGAGAGCTGTCACCTTATAGAAGCTGTACCTGGATATGAACATAACGCTGAGCATTCAGCATTTTGTGAATAGATTACGAGCTAGAATACACTGATTAGGACGGTCTTCATTTAGAAGCCAGGTTTGTCAAGGTGGTATTATTACTGTTGCTATCATTATTATTGCATATGTTAGCACTGGGCTGAAGACTTACATGCATTATCTTTTTTAAACCTTACATAATCCCTATAAGGTAGGTAATATTATTACGTCCAAATTATAGATGAGGAAACTAAAAGGAATTAAGTCCCTTGCCACAGCTTAGTGTGAAAGCAAGACCTTGAGCCCAAGTTTGTCTGACTCAGAGCCCATGACCTTGGCCATGGCCTTGAATTCAAATTTTGGTTGTGTGGTCTGGAGTTGTGTGTGTCCAGTCTGAAGTGTGGGCTCTCCCAGCATACACAAAGCCTATCCTGCTAAGAGTCCACTGCAGTGTTGATGGTCCTTGCACCAGCCTGTTTGCCTTTCCTTTTGAAGGCTGTCGCTTCCTTCAATAGGCAAATTTACTAACTCTGTATTATGTATTTCTAGTTGATCAGTTTTGGCCCAACAGAAATTTAGTTCCAAACTTATTGATGATGACTTAAAAGAAAGTAAAACAAAACAAAATTCATGCTGTTCCATTTGTCTTGGTACCTTAAAGTTCCAAATAGGTTGAATAAATGCTCTTAACATCATTCATTTGGCTCTCTTTTTCCCGCTAAGGGATTAGAGTTTTATTTTCTCTTTCACTTACAAAAAGACCTTTTTTTCATTAGTGATTAAATGTAATTATATTTAAAATAATTCTATTAAAATAGTATGGCCCTCTTGTCTTATTATATTGGAAAATCCAGAAGACTTAAGCCAAGACTTAAGCCTTACCAGTCTCTTCCTATTGGTGAAATTCAGTGGTGGAGGCTTGCCAAAAAGGTATGCTGAGGGGCCGGCCCGGTGGCGCACTGCTACAGTGCACCGCTTGGGAGCGAGGGGGCGCTCCCGCCGAGGGTTCGGATCCCACATATGGACCGGTTCCCACTCATTGGCTGAGCGAGGTGCGGGCGCGACACCAAGGGTTGCAATCCCGTTGCCGGTCCCGGTCCG
>NW_007729044.1:224602-230219 GCF_000696425.1 Galeopterus variegatus | reverse complement strand
GGCGCGACACTGAGGGTTGCGATCCATTGCCGGACACGAAAAAAGACAAAAAAAAAAAAGGTATGCCGAAAAACGAGTTAGGTGAATGGTGTTGGAGTCCACAAATTCACCTGAGCAGATAGTCTTTGACTTTGCTTAGGTTGACTTTTGTACAATCTGCATTTCTGTTTGTTTTACTAGGACATCCTTTAGCCTTTTTTTAAAATTAGGTAACCAGTTAACATTTTGGCTGTCTCATGAGGAACTGCTTGTCAGCCAACAGTTTGGTTTCAGCAATGTTTATATTATTCCTTGGTATTTTATTGTGAGTTTCCTTATTTTAGAAAGATAGTAGGACAAATGGAGAACAGAAAAGCACTGATATTAATGATAATGTAGGTCTTGTAAATGTTTAAAACAGTCGATTCAAAGGTAGAAATCACTGGGTGTACCAAAGGTAGAGATTTTCAGTCTGTTCTTTCTTATCTGAAGAAAGGGAACAAAATGAGTGAATATGTGATAAATGTAAAAATATATCAATTGATAAAGATCTATTAATCAGCTTTGGCAACATAATAACACTCCTCGACTTATAGCAACAGCTATTTATTTTCACATTCATGAGTCTTCAGGTTGACCAATTTGGCTAATCTCGGCTGTGCTCCTTGGGGAGGCTCTGCTGTAGGCTTTAGGCTGGGTCCCAGTGTGTTCCACATGTGCTCTGGGGCCAGGCTGAAGGAATATCATCTGCTTGGGGCATGCTCTTCTCAAGGCAGATCACCAGAGTCAAGAGTCAAGGTTAAGCACACACACAAGTGTCATTTCCGCTTACCACCTTTTTTTGGACAAGGCAAGTCACATGGGAAAGCCCAATATCTATGGGATCATAGTAGAGGAGAGAATATTTGATGAACTATAATCCGAAAGTATGGCGTGATTAAAGAATTTTATAATGTTTTTCTTCTTATTCTTGGGGAATGCAATCTTCATCCCCTCACTCTCACCCTAGCTTTATGACATATAATCCTAGCGTTAACTTTTGCATTTCAGGAATATACCATATTTGATTCTAGAAGACTAACTGTAGAAGCAGGTATATGTATACACGAATTACTTAAATTATTAAGGCCCTGTTTATTAGAACCTTCTGTATTCCAAGAGACAATGCTTAATGCAGTGGTGAACAAAGAGTTTTTATCTGATGTGGGCCTTGCCCCCATGGAACTTATCATTAGGAATAGGTGTCAGGAAAGATTTCTTGGATGAAATGGCATTTTCCTGGACCTTGAAGCAGGAAGAGGGTTGGAGATGCAGATAGAGCAGTGGATACAGTAGAAATGTGAGGACCACATATGGATATAATGAATTATTCCATTTGGACAGAGGGTAAGAAAGGTGAATAATAACAACAACAATAATTATAATAACAGTAGTATATAGCTTAACTTTATTGAACTGTTAACTGTGTGCTAAGCACTGTGCTTAGCACTTTACATAGGCTATCTAATTTAATATTGGGGTAGACATTGCTGATTGTCTGCCCAATATTCATTCTCTCCTTTGTACGTAAAGGAACCCCAGTTTAATTTGAGATGGGAATATGTCCACCTCACCTTCCCAGACTCCCTTCCAGCTTAGAGTGGCCATGAAATTCAGGTCTGATAATAATGTAAGTGGAAGTTGGTGTGTGGGGGCTTTCCTGAAAACTTAATGAAGAGGAACACTTGGCTGGTCCCTTTCTGCTTCTTGCTGTTGGAAATATAGGTGCGGTGCCTGGAGGAGCAGTGGCCAACTACAACAGTGAAGATTAAACCATGTATTAAAAATGGTGAAGCTGGAGCCTGGAAGGATTTTGGTTTTAATGCCGTTGTTCATTCATAGTATCAGCCTAGACTTCCTTCCCCTGTACTTCTTATTGTATAAAACAAACAAAAAAACCTTCTTAATTATAAGCCACTATTTGTTTCTTGCAGCCAAATGCAATCCTCACTGATACATACCTTCTCAAGAGCCCCTCAAAGTAGATGATATTATACCTATTTGCAGGTATGAACATTAAAACTCAGAGATGTTAAGGAACTTGCCCAAGATCAAACAACTAGTAGGTAGAAGAGTTGAGATTCAAAACAATGTCATTTAAACTTTCAGGCTTATTGTCCTGCCTTTGGCTGGGCAGATAAGTACCACAGTGGTGATAATGTTGGAAAGTAGATTGGAGTAAGATTGAGGAAACAACTGGGTTCCAGGTTGAAATGTTTGAGTTTGATTTCATGGGCTAATGAGAATAAGATGATTTGAAAATGACAGTGACTGGAGGCTGGGAGACTGTGGAGGCTTAAGTACAGGACAAGCAATACTTTAGTGTGAATGAAGGCAGAGGTAAAGCTGGGCAGAAAGCAGAGCTGGGAACATGAGGAGAGAATGGAATTGGTTGAACACAAATCATAGTTGGCTGTTAACCTGTAATCTTCTGAGAACAAAATGAAAATCCCCTGAAGGTTAGTATTAACTTCTACTCATGGCTTCAAGTTTGCCAGAAAGCAGAGAATGAGTAATGTAGAGAACTGCTAATGGGATGTGAATCATTATTTAGTGCTCTAGGATGGGGGCTTCTACTCATTGTCGGTATCATTTATTGAGACTTTGATTACCTTGTAGGCATGATTTTGGTCTGGGCCTGGCTCCATTGTGCCAGTTCAAGGTAGCAGAGATGAAGGGGAAGGTCAGGGGGTGCTGCAGTGGTACAACAGATTCTGTCGATGGACTTCTACATGTCATCTGCTAAACATTCCAGAGCTTCTTGGGGGTTGAGGTAGGATAGGGTCACTTTAACTTTCTGTGCCTCTCTTTTTTCCATCTACTTTTTAAATCTGTAAAATAAAGGATTTGGTTTACATTAACAGTTTTCAAATGTTTTTCAGCTGTAGATAACTTTTTTGTTTCCTAAATCAAAATTTACCTAGACCATCAGTATATTTATAGTAAAAAGCAGAGTTGCTCTAAAAATTCATGGTCCAGGTTTATGTTGTCTGAGATGTCTTTATGTTGAGGCTACTGCTCTAAAATGATCTTTATGCACCCTCCCAGGTTCAGGATTATGTGTACTTTATAGCTGTTCTGATGTTTTATTTCAGCATTCTCTTGAACAAACCCCTTTGTTATTCCACAGCTTATTGTGTCTTAATATCATCCATTGTAGAGACTATTAAAGTTCCCCAAAGCCACCTTTCCTGTCTTCCAGGCATATATTAGAAGTGATTTTATTACATCTATGCTAGAACATACAATTTCCAGTGTGCGACCATCCAGTGAACTCTTCTACTGCTGTGATGATCATGGAAGCATGTGTTGAGATGAATCTCCATCTGCTTGGGTCCCTGAGTCATTGAATGAGCAAAGCTTCAAGTCAACTGGAGTTGGACATATAATGTGAATGAGAAATAAACCTTTTTTTTTTTTTTGTCTTTTTCGTGACCAGTAAGGGGATTGCAACCCTTGGCTTGGTGTCACCTGCACCGTGCTCAGCCAGTGAGCGCATCGACCATTCCTATATAGGATCCGAACCCACGGTGGGAGCGTTGCTGCGCTCCCAGCGCCGCACTCTCCCGAGTGCGCCACGGGATTGGCCCTAAACCTTTGTTTTTTTAAGCCACAAAGATTTTGTGATTGTTTCTGCAGCACTTTCTGTGCAGCACTTACTGATGCATCATTTTTTAGTGCATCTGCTAAACTTTGCTTACTTTTTGGGTGTCTTTTGGATTAACCTGAAGCCTGGCCAACTTGTCCTTACTTTGTGCTTAGAAAAGCAGTAGGAAGGCATCCACATCAGCCATCTATGCAGGTGTTTGTACTAATAGATTCTTTGAATTGGAATATTTACACTCAATAACATTTTTTTCATGTTAACAAAAGAAGTCTGAAGATATATTGGGTAGTGCACCTTACTTTCCTTTAAAAAAAAGAAAGCCTTTACTTTAATGCCCTTTGGCTTTTTTAGGTAATAAAATCTCTGTGGCTCGGAGAGGAATAATGGTTATCAGTAACCATAACAATGGCTACTATTGATTGGGTATTAGTTATGTATTTGCAAAATATTTATTGAACATTTACTTTGTGATAGGCACTGGGGTACAGAGGTGAGCTACAGATAGTTCCTTACTTGAAACTTATACTCCAGTTGGGAGTNTGGGGTACAGAGGTGAGCTACAGATAGTTCCTTACTTGAAACTTATACTCCAGTTGGGAGTCGTGGATAAATTTGTTCTGTTCTATGAAGGGCACATTTACTATGTGCTAGGTACTTTATGTTGCTCATTTCATACTACCTATAGAGGTAGGTGTATTATCCTCATTCTATAGATGAGGAAACTAAGGCTCAAAGAATTTGATAAGCTTTGTGAAGTCGGGAGCTTTTGCTGTTTGCTGTATCCCCAGTGCCTGGAAGAACATTTGATGCATAGTAGATGCCCAATAAATATTTGTTGAATGAATGAAGGGACTGAAGAACTTGCTCAAAGTTCTTGCAGAGCCAGAATTTGAGCCCACATCTGCCTGATTCTCAAGCCTGCTAAATTTTCACTGAACAGAGGAGGAGCAGTGTGTGGCCCCACGACTGCAACAGAAGCAGCCACCGAGCCCCACTAGTGTCAATGCCAAAAGCACCAGGAAGAGCTAGGCTGTCTCACAAGCCAGGGCTGAGTCCTCTGTGAGATTTTCTGCTCACTCTGCCTCACCTGGGGAAGCCCACTGACTTAATTGCTGATATAATTGGTCACCCTTCTCTTAACTTCTACCTCTGCCAGATTTCCTCAGCACTTGGCTGGCTGATTCCCAAGGCTGTGCCTCAAGTTCTGCTCTTAACCTCTTGGGCATTCCTCAGCTACTTATATCTTCCAGATTTGTTGCTTTGCTGTTCTGCTTCCTGTTTTAAAACTCATATTGACTCTGCCAAGCAGAGTTCATCTTGGTCAGATCCCAGGAAATCTTTAGTTGCTGGCACCTAGTGGGCACTCAACAAAATTAAAAAGAGAGAGAAATAGAGAAGAGGAGAAAAATGAAGAAAGGCAGCCAGTACTTTCAAGAAGGAACTAAGTGAATACTTTTTCCTGGAAGTGAGTAGTGAGACACGGATCCACAGGATGAGGAATATGGGTTGGAAGGGCATTGCTAGCATACACCTGTAGGTTGAAGGCCAGTGACAATGTTCGTAGATGCCTTATACCAGCAGCTTTACTTTGCCATGGTTTGTTCTTCAGTTTCTCTATTTTGCTCACTTAATTCTCCTGTGTGTGTGTGTGTGTGTGTGTGTGTGTGTGGTATGGTAGTGTTACCTCTCTTTTCCTGCATTACTGCTTTCCAGCCCTAAAGGTAGTTGTCATGCTGTGATTTTAGGGTATGAGTGAGTTGCAGGCAGCAAAATGCATTCCTCCTAATTGCATTAGGAGCAAACTATTAATTCAAGGCAGCTTCTTAGTGGGTTCGAAGACAAGAGCCTGAATGGGAATTGAGCAAGGAAACTGTTCTTTAAGAATACTCTCAGATAGGGGCCGGCCCGGTGGTGCACTGCTATAGTGCGCTGCTTGGGAGCGCGGCGGCACTCCCGCCGAAGGTTCGGATCCCACATACAGACCGGTTCCCG
>NW_007729044.1:221916-223250 GCF_000696425.1 Galeopterus variegatus | reverse complement strand
TGTGTGTGTGTGTGTGTGTTTGCTTCATGCCCGTCCTGGGCACAGGTGAGGACTATAAACAGAACAGGCAGTTTTGGGGGGTTAGGGCTCAGGGACTGTAGTGTTTAGTGGAGAACCATATCAGTAACCAGGCAATGGTAATGGGTGCCCTTATGGGGGAGTGTCCAGGCTGTCATGGAGGACTTAGGAGATTTGTGGTTGAAGGATGAAGGTAACACCTAAGGTGTCACTGTAGTGGATTAAATTATGTCCTCCCAAAACTCACTGAAGATTGAATTGTATCCCCCAAGTTTTATGTATTAGGAACCTGGTCCCCATTGTGACTGTTAAGAGGGTGGGAAATCCTATTATGGTAATTGAAAGGTGGGGTCTTNAAAAAAAAAGAATACTCTCAGATCCTTGTGCAAAGCATGAGAGACATTTCTGCTAAAACCACATGACTAATTATAGCAAAAAAGAGCAGGGTTTCATACAAGAAATCAGATCCAGTTATGCACTTTAGTTAGTAGTTCTTAAGTAGTGAATTTCTCTGTAACAAGGCAGATGTGGTCAGGGTGAGAGTTTATCCTCTGTGGGTCTAAGGTGATTGAAGGTAGCTTTGGGGTCTGGAAGCTGCTTTGGGGGTGGAGAACTCTGCTCTGAAGGTCAAGAATTGAGCAGCTCTACAAGATGTGAGGTTGGGCTGGTTCCATGACCCTTAGTTATTTTCTTGGTGATAACGGTGGGCATCAAACTCCTACCAAAATGGCTTTCTTGTGCCTGGTTTAAGGCAGATTAACCATGCTGCCTTCCTGCCAGGCAGCTCCAGTTAACTGTCATCTCCCCGAGGAGCAGGATCCAAGTGGAGGAGGGTTGTTGGGGGTTGTTGACTCTTGTTCATGTTTATGTCTCTGGAGAGGGTTTTTGATGTCTTTTCTCTCCTTCTGGTGATATGTGTTTTTCCTTCTCTTTCAGGATGTAAAGTTCCTTCCTGCCCCTTCCTTGTTTCCCTTGTTGGCTCTTTATCCATCTTGTTCCTGATGCCTCTTCCTGGAGGGAAGCAGGAGGCTGGTCAGTGAATGGGACGATTGCTTGGCATTCTTAGGGGCTCATTGAAAATAGGTCTGTTTGATGCTGGGTGGGTACAAAGGCAGCTGGGTTTCAGTGGCTGCTGTTCATCAGGCTTGTGAGCATGGAGTGGTTAGCAGGGGCACATGTGGGGATTTCTTTACCTTTTTTTGTTGAGCCTGAGAAAGAAACATCTTCTCATACACAGGCTTTGAATACATTGATGGCTGCCTTGAATTCACAACATGAATAGTTGCTCAGAATAACTTCTAAGCAGATTCTTTTGG
>NW_007729044.1:218554-220258 GCF_000696425.1 Galeopterus variegatus | reverse complement strand
CTGGGTCACTGTTGCCACCACCAGATGGACTTTGGACTTCCCAGCCTCAGAAACTGTAAAGAATAAATTTCATTTTCTTTATAGATCACCCAGTTTCAAGTATTTTGTTATAAGCAACAGAAACGGATGGGGACACTTGCTGAAAGGTAAGTGGGTTAGCTGGAGTAGGGAGTGCTTGTATTTGATGGTACAAGTAACAGAGGATGTTGCCAGCATGTGCCAGGTCCAAAGGTGAGCAAGAGAATGGGAGTTTTGGGGTTTGGGGAGGTGAAAGTAAGTAGGACTGTAGGGCTGGAGTTTAGCTTGGCTGAGGGTGGGAGATGGTGAGAGAGGCCAGAGAGAGTGATAGGGTGTGAGGACCCTGTGAGCCATTGAAGAGATGGGGCTTGAGCTTAACCTTCAAGAGGTTTCAAGTAGGGGACTGACACAACCAGAGACACTGAGTTCTCTTTATTCTCTTTTAATCCCACCTTCATGGCAATAATTCCATGCTGTTGGTGCTTGTGGGAATGTGGGATTTGAAATTTGGGTTGGAGGGGTGGCAAGATGACCTGGAGAACAATAGGAAGATTGTATATGGCCTTGAGAATTCTAGCAGTGCCCATTCTGATTCATTGACTAAACAATTTATGCAGCCCTAATAACTTTCCAAGACCGTTTTCCGGTTGAGGACGCTCCTAATAAAAGATCTGCAATGGGGACTCCACACCACTTGTTGGTTTTGAGAATCTCTACAAATATCATTCAAGACCGAGTTATTTTTAGCAAGTTTTAAGTAGAGCACAGAGAGTACAAATCTTGTTTTAAAATCTTTGCAAATGTTTGCAGTTAATGGACAGAATGAAACTGACTTTACACTAACAGAGGGAGATACTTGGAGTAATTCATAGTGTACAGCCTCTGGAAGTGGTGTGAGAAAGTTCATGAGTGGAAATACTTTAATTATTCCCTGAAATGTACAAGATTGGGATTTATGGGCTAGAACACTATTCAATGCCCCCTGCATACCCGCTGCCTCTGACTTTACTTTGAATGATTTATACTTTAGTACATTATATGGCAACGCTGCTAAACTGCCTTTCATACATTACTCTTAACATCTGTGCCTCAGCTTATAAACCAATGTCTATTGTATCGTGACCTTACTGCCAACAAGTAGTTTTATTTCAGCAGCATTATCATATTTGTATAGCAGAGTTTGTGCAATCAGTTGAATGTGTATTGAATTTTGTCACTATTTTATAAATGGAAAATGGAAAAATGTAGGCAGTAACATAAAGAGAAGTATGAACTTCATAATGTAGTTGAGGCAGAGATAGAAACTGTTATACATGCCTAGTGTGGCTGGTGTTTAGCTTTAGCCAGATGCTTTGGACTTAAGTTGGCCAACTATGAATAGTTATGAGGAATAAGAACAAAGTTAAAGGCTTTCAAATGTAAGTATGTATGAAATGTTGGAAAGAGGCTTTGGGTATTATGGTAAAGAGCAAGAAGTAGTTTTGGATTTCATCATTTATTTGTTTTGGGTAACAGAGCTTCCATTTTTAACATGTAAGTCTATCAACTTTTGTTTGTTCAGCTTTTATTTTTTTATTTTTATTTTTTTTATTTTTTTTTTCCTTTTTGTCTTTTTTCGTGACCGGCAACGGATCGCAACCCTCAGTGTCGCGCCCGTACTGGACCGGGACCGGCCACGGGATCGCA
>NW_007729044.1:215252-217554 GCF_000696425.1 Galeopterus variegatus | reverse complement strand
ATAAAGAGAAGTATGAACTTCATAATGTAGTTGAGGCAGAGATAGAAACTGTTATACATGCCTAGTGTGGCTGGTGTTTAGCTTTAGCCAGACGCTTTGGACTTAAGTTGGCCAACTATGAATAGTTATGAGGAATAAGAACAAAGTTAAAGGCTTTGAAATGTAAGTATGTATGAAATGTTGGAAAGAGGCTTTGGGTATTATGGTAAAGAGCAAGAAGTAGTTTTGGATTTCATCATTTATTTGTTTTGGGTAACAGAGCTTCCATTTTTAACATGTAAGTCTATCAACTTTTGTTTGTTCAGCTTTTAGAAAATATATATCCAGAAAGGCATTTTCTACAAAAGAAGAGGACAGAAATTGTATTTCTCATCAGTCTTATTTGAGAGAGTCCACCAGAGTTAGTAACCTATTCCTGTGGTTTGCTAGTCAGCCTAGATGATCATTGTGTTAACAAAATTCTCTATGTATTTTGCCAAACAAGTAAAGAGAAGCCAAATCAAATACAATGGTGCTTGGTAAAGGATATACCTCAACGGATTTTCATGATTCCACGGTTTCATTTGTTGGAATGGTATACCATGGAACGTGAAAGAGACTAAATGTGTCCTAGTCTTTGCTATAATCCTTTGTGATACTAAGATGGTACATTTGGAGTCAAAGAGAGAAAGGGATAAGAATTAAAGTTTGTGTACAATTAACCACACAATCCTCTTATTCCCTAGGTCAGGAGGGTATGGTGGTGATCTGTCTGTCATGGAGGGCCTGGTTGATATTTGGGGAGCTTATCTAACTTTCTTGTGGGCTAAGCCCACTTCTAGGTGAAAGATTGAGGTGGATGTGTAATTATGGTTCCTTTGAATACCTCACGTGTTTAAATGGTGAATGCTAAATCTTAGAAGGTGTTAATCTGATAAAAGATGGGAAAGAAATGTCTCTTGTATTTCTAATCTCTTCCTGAAACTGAGAGACATAGTTTACCTTCTATCAAAAAGGTAGATAAATACTGGACCATAAGTTCAAGAAGCTAATATTAAGACCCTACTATGAGTCAGGCACTGTACTAAGCACTTCCAAGAATTATCTCATCTAACCTTCACAATTCCATGATCTAAGTATTATTTTTTCTTCATGAGGAAATTAATATTTAGAGAAGTTAAGAAACTCGCCTTGGTGTCTCAGTTGAGTTTCCCACAGAAGGAGCCCTGAGACGGGTATTCTAGTGTATGTAGTTATTTGGGACATACTTAGAAAATGAGCAGGTGAATGAAGATATGAGACATGGAAAAGAAGGCATCCAATAGCTGGGGCATTATTAGCTAAGTTGCTGCACTGGTGACTGGAGCTAAATTCCACAAGGAAATAGTAGAGATAGTGTAAAACACCTGCCTTAGGATTGTCTCACACAAAGGGCGAGGGAGTATGGGTGTGTAACCCCTAGATTATATCAGTTGTTTTTTCTTTCTTTCTTTTTTTTCTTTTCTTTTTATTATTTCTATTTTCTATTGTGGTAAAATATACATAACATAAAATTTCCCATTTTAGCCATTTTTAAAAGGTTGCACAGTTTTGTGGCATTAAGTATATTCACAATGTTGTACAACCATCACCACTATCCATCTCCAGAACTTTCTCATTGTCCTAAACTGAAACTCTGTATCCATAAACTCCCTGTAATAGTCCATTTTGTGCTGCTTATAACAAAATACACGGAACTAGGTAATTATAAAGAAAAATGACCTTTACTGCTTACAGTTTCTGAGGCTGGGAAGTCCAAAGTCCATCTGGTGGTGGTAACAATGACCCAGGGATCTCACATTGCAAGATGGAAGCAGAGAGAGCAGAGAGGAGGTGCTAGGGTCTTTTTAAACAACCAGCTCTTGCAGGAACTAATAGAGCGAGAACTCACTCATTACTCCTCCCACCTAGGGAGAGCATTAATCCATTCATGAGGGATCCGCCCCCATGACTCAATCAGTTTCCAACACTGCCACATTGGAGGTCAAATTTCCATGTGAGTTTTGGAGGGGATGACACATCCAAACTCCATCACTCTCCATTCTCCCTTCCCTCATAGAGGAATAGGAAACTTCTATTCTTTCTTTCCCTATGAATTTGACTATTCTAGGTACTTCATATAAGTGGTATCATGTGATATTCATTCTTTTGTGTCTGGCTTATTTCACTTAGCATAATGTTTTTAAAGTTCATTCATGTTGTAGCATCTATCAGAATTTCATTCCTTTTTAAGACTGAATAATATCCCATTGTATGTATGTACCACATTTTCTTTATCCATTCA
>NW_007729044.1:214013-215069 GCF_000696425.1 Galeopterus variegatus | reverse complement strand
CCTTTTTAAGACTGAATAATATCCCATTGTATGTATGTACCACATTTTCTTTATCCATTCAATATCAATGGACATTTGGGTTGCCTTTTGGCTATTATGAATAATGCTGCAATGAACATTATTCTATAAATATCTGTCAGCTATTTTCGAGGGTAGTAAATTCCCTGGCACTTCTGTCCTGCCCCCTGCAAGAAAAGACTAGCTTCCCAAGGTTCAAAAGAAACCCTCAGGCAGAGATGCTAATATTGGCAGTGGGAAGTTCTTTGAGGTACTCTAAAATGTTCCAGTCAGAGGAATGTTGGTAGGGCACTTACAGCATCTGCTCACAAGGTCCTCACCCGAACAAGTGGAGAAAGTGGATTCGAATCTTGGACTCTTGACCTCAAAGCCCATGCTTTTAACTTCTTTGCACTGAGCTGCCTTTAATCACGAGCGTGATAGTGCTGAGATATGAAGATGAATGAGACGTTCTTGCCTTCAAGGAGCTATCAGGGTTGAATCATCTATCTTGCAAAAGGCTCAAGTAGAGACAATGGCATCACTTGGGGCAATCTGGAACCTGCAAAGCCATCACAGGATGCGATAACAGATAGAAGGTCCATGGATCCCCTTTCTCTTGGCCTCCTGTGGTGAGGCATGCTTGGACCAGGCACAACTGGACTCTTCATGCTGTGCTCCAGGATAGGCACTCACACATGTGCTGAGTCATGAGTTTCAGCCTACATACACCCAGTGATGCTCGCTGGCGTTCACTGTCTGCGCTATTTGTACAACTATATTATCTCATAGCAGGATTTATGTTCCTTTGAGACTTTTCAATGATTGCCTTCATCTTGATGTCCAAGCATCAGGAGCAGCTATTTGTTAGGAAAGAAATCAGAGCCCAGGAATGATAGAGAGTATATATTTAGAGGCAGTTAAAATGGTTGGTTGTACATAACTGTGTCTGAAAAGACATCATTTACAAATGATTTGCATCTATCTAGAGACGTAACATGAGATATACTGTCCCTGAAAGGATGACTAATGTGGCAAAAAAAAGAAAGAAATGAGGAA
>NW_007729044.1:176551-213840 GCF_000696425.1 Galeopterus variegatus | reverse complement strand
CTATCTAGAGACGTAACATGAGATATACTGTCCCTGAAAGGATGACTAATGTGGCAAAAAAAGAAAGAAATGAGGCTATCTAGAGACGTAACATGAGATATACTGTCCCTGAAAGGATGACTAATGTGGCAAAAAAAAGAAAGAAATGAGGAAAAAAAAAAAAGACCAAAATATTAAAGAAAAAAGAAATGAGAAAAAAAAGATTGGCAATGTGGTAAAAGAAAGAAAGAAATGAGGAAAAAAAAAAAAGACCAAAATATTAAAGAAAAAAGAAATGAGAAAAAAAAGATTGGCAATGTGGTAAAAGAAAGAAAGAAATGAGAGATAAATCAGTGAAAAAATGCTGTCCTGTATTTTAACCTAAATGTTACATATTTTGTCTTAGCACTGTTCTGGCAGCTGGGTATATTAGTCAGATACTGCTGGGTTATGCTGAGATAACAAACAACCTCCAAATCATAGTGACTATTTCTCTCTCATGGGTTGTCTGTGGTTTTGCTCTATGCTGTCTGTATTCTGGGACCCAGGCTGAAGGAGCCTTTCTTGGACAGACCATTTTCTTGGTAGAGAAGAAAAACCAATGGTTTACCCACAAGATGGCTTTTATAGCTTCTGTTTGGATATGGCAGGTATGGCTGCTGCTCACATTTCATTGGCCAAAACAAGTCACATGGCCAAGCCAGATATCAGTGGAGCAGGAAGAATTCTCTCCCTACACTGAGTTTGTAGGGAGGGGCCAGATAAAGAGGGAGGATGAGTATTTTAAATAAAAGATGCAGTTTACTGCATTGGCTAAAATTTTGCTTTCACGTGCAAATTTTTTAGCAACCTTTTAAATCAGCTAATCTTGTTAGACCCATTGCGAGATGTTTAATATTGTTATTCCTATTTTACTCATAAGGAAGGAACATTGTACCAAAGGGTCTAATTTAAGAAAACTACTTGTCTGTGGTCAATACCGATAATGGTGAGGGTTGTTGTACTGAGTTCTTCTCAAGCCTCAGGCACTGTGCTAAGCACTTATGCATTCTCTGATTTAATCATTATTCACCTTATTTTTGTGAAGTAGCCATTGTTATACCTGAGGCCATTCTTACTTACTGAAATAAAGAAGATTTGTTAACTTGCTCATGGTTAAACAGATAATAAATGTGAGATTCAGGACTCACGTCCAGTGTATGTTTAATCACTTCACCAAGGTTTCTCAGACTTCAGTGAGATCCCTTTGAAAGAAAATGATTTCATGTAGAATGCCAGGGTTGATTAAAATTACTGTATTGTAATGATACTTTTAAGTGTATAAACATAAAGCTGGTGAAGTTTCTTTTTTCTTGAAGCTCTCACAGATTTATAAAACCTAAATCAATTTAGAAATTGAGTACACTTCATATCACTAATTCAAATTAACAACATTAGTTTAACTGCATTAACTAAATTGCTGCTTGTAACTAGAATGTGATGCTGACTATTCTGAGCTGGTTCTTTGGCAGTCAGCTGGTCTACCCTGCTATGTGCTGGGTGGTGACTTGGTTCTCCCACCATATTCACAGTATTCAACTTCTGCGAAACTTTGATTAGTGCTGGGGAACTTGACATCCCTTACCTTTCACCCAGTGAGGACACGTTGTTTAGATTCCCAAGTCTATCTTCTTTCCTTTCTCATTGACCCACAGTGATTCCTTAGGGTATAGCCTGGTGCTCAAATTCAACTGGCATGGCTACTATGATGATCAAGAAGATTCTTACATTATTTGTTTTCAGATTACTAAAATAAAAACTACTCCTAAATTCTCATGAGATTTGCAAATTCTTTAATGTACATGTGAATCTGTCCCCCTACCCCAGTACTTGCCCCGGTTAAAAAACTACACCCTGTCTTTATAGGACTCTCTCCATCTGAGACCACACCCTATCACTCCCAGAAAGGCCCTCATCTATTTCCAATGTTCCTACCACCTGGTAGCCCTGCACAGTAGTTAGAGTTATTAATATAAACCTCAATAAAGGGGCTATCACCCCCTTTTAAATGGAGGAATTTGGGTCTCTGGCATGTCAGAAAACCACATGACAGATTTGTTCTCTAGCAATATTTGTTGAATAGATTTGAACCATGTCTCGTAATTTCCCTTTTTATTTATATTTGTGTTAGATAAGCTTACTGTTATCCACTCGGGAACAAGAGGTTTGACTCAGTTACTTGATGACTTAATGCTCTTACTGATTCTCATTCACTATAATTTCAGTTTTTACAGGGGTTTCTGAGTACCATTCAACACCATGAACTTGGTCCTTGAGAAAGGCTCAGAAGTGATTCCTCCATGGTTATCCGTCACATTTATGAGACCTCAGTTCAGATATAACATTTATTCTTTCTCTTTTTTTCCAAGTATCCATTCAACACCATGAACTTGGTCCTTGAGAAAGGCTCAGAAGTGATTCCTCCATGGTTATCTGTCACATTTATGAGACCTCAGTTCAGATATAACATTTATTCTTTCTCTTTTTTTCCAAGTTCGTAGATGAATGCTTGTCTGAAATTTGCACATTTAAGCCATTCTTCACCTCCTGCTGTTGATTGTGGTCCTTTATTTTAAATAGCTTACAATATTGCTAAAATTTTTCCTGTGTATGTGATTATGTGTATTATTCTTTCCCAGTAAAAAACTATTTGGACATAATCCTTATATATTATTGTAAATGTAGAGAAATTTTGTGTGATTTGATATTTAGGGGTAAGGGGGTAGAGTTGTTATTCCTCTACCTTTCTATCATTTTCTCTGAAACATCTGTTAGTTGAAAGATTGAGGATTTTTTAGTGTAAGACCCAATAATTCCTGAATATTCTTTTTTGTAAGTATACCATAGCTTTGCCAATTGACATTTTACGTTTGCAGATTAAAGGAAGTGCACAGATATATTAAAAACGAATTTGAAAATCTTATTTATCTCTCAGTGTAACCAGCTTAATTTGTTCCATTTATGAGCCTTTATGAGGTAATGAATAATGTAGCTATAATCAGTATATTACATTAACCATAACTATTATTTCAATTTTATTTAGCATCTCAAATTATTTTTTATTTTTACTGTGTGTTTTGCTATATTTTTAACTTGTGGGTTTAGCTGTGTGCTAGATAATTGTTTCTTTTAGAAAAGTCTTTAGGTATTTTCCAATTTTAAATTTAATACTTTGAAATAACTTAATAAGACTTGAAATTTAAACAATGGAAATGGCTAATGAAAAGAGCAGTTAACACATACTTAGGTATATAAAGCCCTTACCTAGAAGTATGGAATATAGTCAGCCTCTTCACTCAAGAACCTTGCCATAAAATATGAGCCAAGCCAGCCCAACATGTAATCATGTTAAATCTGCACGTGGAAAACAGTAATTATAAAATGAGTTTAAAGGAACTAAAGGAGAGAGTAGTGATGTGTGGATTGATGTGTTTGAGTTGCACAGAGTTTTCTTGAAGAATGATGGAAAACTGTTTTGAAAATTTCTGCTATGTCAAGCTGGACTTTTTTTTTTTCCTAACTCACATTACTGTGGCATTTAAAGATTAAATGGTTTATTATTGGGACTTTCAGTACCTAGAGATGTATAATATTGTGGCCTGTGGGTCATGGATTGTTCTTTCCAGTTTTAGGAAATGGTTGATGTCTTGAGCATTTTTGAGCAGCAGGTTGAGTTTGATTCTGGAGTGCCTGACAAAGCTATGCTTAGTGGACTGAGAGAATGAGAATTCTAAGACAGCTTTGAGGTTTGAAACCACTGTGTCATGTTTGGGTAGTCTTGGGCTTTTATTAAGATTAGCTTTCATTGAGCATTAGCTGTGTGCTGGGCATGTGCTAGGTACTTTTCTTGTATGTGCTAAGCACTTTTCTTGTATCTTCTCATTTAATCTTTCCCAAATCCCTGTGAAAAGTACTGCTATCATCCTCATTTTGCAGATGAGACAAGTGAGGGTCGGAGAAGTGAAGTAATTTGCTCAAGATTGTACATCAAGAAGTTAGAAATAGGACTCCAAATCAGATTTGATTTTTTCCTCTTTGCTTTTTTGAAACACTATGTCTCTCCTCTCTGGCTACAATTACAAAAATGTTGAATGACTGCCATGAAAGTGATTTCAATGATATGATGAAAATGTCATGATATTATAGCACCAGCTTCATTCTTTCAAATACTAAAATTGTTTTGCATAGCTCCCGTATGCCCTTAGAGGGCCCACCCTGGCCTTCCTCTGATTGCACCTTCCCCTAGGTGAGGAGTCCACAGGGCCAGGTGCAGGTGCCCACCTGGACCCTGTGCCTGGCATTCCAGAGTTCACTCTGGGTATGCACAGGAATTTGATCTCCCTGCCTAAATGACCCAGAGTTGTCTTCCAGGGTCTGCTTGGGATTTTTGCCAGGTCTGTTCCTCCTGAGAGCAAACCATGCTACCAGTATGCACACTCCTAGGCCTAAGGCCGTTGAGGAGCATCTATTTGTGAGGTTATAGATCAGGTGTTAGCAAACTATTACCCATGGACCAAATCCAACTGCCATCTGTTTTTATAAAGTTTTATCGAAACACAACCATGACTATTTGGTTACTAATTGTTTATAGCTGGTTATGTGCTGAAATGGCAGAGTTGAATAGTAGTTGTGACAGAGACCAATGGCTCACAAAACTTAAAATATTTACTATTTAGCCTTTTACAGAAAAAGTTTTCCGACCCCTGGTATAGCTGGCACTAGACTAGCATGCAAGCTACAAGTTCATGTATGTGAGGCCCTGGGGTGTGGCTGAACCAGGGGTGGGGAGAGAAGGGTGTTGGCTGGGGGTGGGCCTTCCTGTTGCCACCATGTTTTGGCTAGAACTTTGAGAGTTTAAGAATCTTAAGTTCAAAATTCAAACCTTACCTTTTCCATCTTTAATATTTGTCAAGGTAGGAGGATAGAGTGTGTTTCATTTACCAGTTCATTAGCTTGATTTATAACTTTGAAATGTATAGACATACAGTACTTAGCCTCTGTTTGTGCTCTTTCTCTGGGCCCCACAAATGTTAGAAGTAATGTTAAAACCTGGGGTGCAGTGTAGGGATTTACAGTAGGAGGGAAGAGAGAACCTAACTAATAATCACACACATTAATCTAGAATTATAAAGTGTGGAAGTGCTTTTGGGTCATGTGGATTACTGGACATGACAGAGGCTTTTGAGATGCTGATAATGTTCTAAGTTTTGATCTAGGTGATGGTAACACAGGTATGCTCACTTTATAGAAATAAATCAATTTTTATGCAATTTTGAACAATTGAGGTATACATTTGTTATATATATCTCATACTTTAACAAAAAGTCTCTCCACTAGGGCTCCTCCTCTGTCTTCCCCTCCTATCTGCCCCCATTCCCACTCCTGCCAGGCTCACATTGCCCCAAAGTGAGGGGGATATAGATATAAATTCCACACCCAAACCTGGAGATGGATCTGTCCAACCGGTCCACCACATGATTGCATTTTGCTGCCACAAGATGTCACTGTTGAGGCTGATCCTCAGATTGAAAAATGCTGCAGGTGCCCTCCATGGTCCCCACTGTATTGTCCTGCAAGTGAAGGCCACCACAGTCTCCCAGAGGCCCAGCTGAAACATGAGTGTGCCATGTGTGATGTAGCAGGTGCTATTGGTGCCCCACCCCAATCTACTCAACATGCATGGCCTGTATGGGAATGCAAGGGCTTTCTTTAGACTTCTGTGTAGCCAGGATGGAAGTGCTGGGGGAGCAGCCCTCAGCCAATGATGAACATTTTCCTTGCCCTTTCGGAGGTGTAACTATGAGGCACATTCTCTGCTGTATCTCAGAGCTTCTTCAATAGGACTGAGCCATGTTGCCCACAGCAGAAACCTTGAAAATGCACCCTGTATTGCACTTCCTTGATTTACTGCCAAATTGTCCTCTCAGTACTTTCTGGGATTACCTTCCAAAGGAGCCAACTGCACTCAAATCCTTGTCTTGGCATCTGCTTGTGGGGAACCCTTCCTCACAAGCTTGAGTGCAGCCCCCTGCAATGCTTTGTGCCCCACTGCACAGGCTCCATTCAACATGGTGGGGTTTCCAGAAGTTTCCAGCCTCATCCACATGTTTGTCCATACGGGCTTCTCTATGGCTACTGGAGCACTTGTCTTGAGTCCAGATCACCAGGCTGGTCTCCTTATCTTGAAGTAATTATTTTATTTCTGGAAGCTCTAGGCCTTGTTTGCAACCATGTTCCTTCCTCCCCATAGATCTCACTTTCTCTGAATCCTGGGCATCATGGACTGGGGTGTCATGACTTCTCTCTCTCCAGGCTCCAGCATGTTTCTGCATATAGATTGATCCCAAGGTTTCCCATTTTGCAAACCAGGGATCTGAGGAGGAGCAGCCTTGACTGGGTTATAAAAGGTTTTCTTATACCTTCATCAGAAGACCCCAGCTTACCTGGTCACCCTACTTTATCCTAAACAAGGGGTCCACTCAGATGACCCTTGGCAGAGCAGATAAAGTCAGCTTTTCTTATAAAAAAAGATACCATGTCTTTTATACCATGATAAAAAAGTATTATGCTTTGAGAGAATATAACCGAGAGATCTAATTTGGATGGGATAAACTTTATAGAGGGTGTGCTATCGATGACTGTGTTCTAAATGATGAATAGGAGTTAGCCCCACAAAGAGAACAGCACATGTGAAAGCTCTGAGTAGGAAGGGACTCGATGCATTTGAACAACAGAAAGAAGACCCGGGCAGAGTTGGTGAAGGAGAGAGTGGCAAGAGAGGAGGCTGGAACTGTTGGCAGTAGCCAGACCTTGCAGGCCCTCAGGCAATGGGAAGGATTTTGGTCTTGTCCACAGAGCATTAGGAAGCTTTGAAAGGTTTTAAGTGAGCAAAGAAGATATTTTGTGATCACAATTGTATCTTGAAACAGTTTGGTTGATGTTTTGGAAATAGAGTAGAGGATGATAAGAAAAGGGGAAATGCTTTGAAGGTTTAATCAAAAATCACGGTGTGGGCCGGCCCTGTGGCTCACTCAGGAGAGTGCAGTGCTGGTAGCGCCGAGGCCACGGGTTCAGATCCTGTATAGGGATGGCTGGTGCGCTCACTGGCTGAGTGTGGTACTAACCACACTGTGCTGAGGGTTGTGACTGCCTAACTGGTCAAAAAAAAAAAACAAACCCCAAAAACGGTGCAATAGGGTGGTGATAGTAAAAGTGGAAACAAGGGAACAGAGTCAAAAGAGATTTTGAAGGTAGAATTGATAGGATTTGGTAATGGACTTGAAGTGGATGGTGAAGGAAAATGAATTCATATTTAAGATCTTTTATGTGGGTAGTATAAGGCCTCACAGTCAGCTTAACATAAGCACACCCATGTTGACTACTCACTCACCCTGTCTTCCTACCCACTCCCTTTCCCTCAAGTCTGGTGCGTTCCAATAAGGACATCTTGTACAAAACAAACAAACGAAAAAATCCCAAAACAGTTAGGGAATGCTGAGTGCTCAGATTAGTTGCTCAACCCCCTTCCCGACCACCCCTATAAAGCCTCTGCTAGTCTGTATGGGGGCAGAACACTGATCTTTCAGTTTTCCCTACAGTTCCGCTGGAATAAACTCCCTTGCTTGATAATGTTTGGCTCAGAGTCTTTTATTCTGTTTGTTTCACTGACCTAACAGGTAGAAGTGGTCAAAATTTAAATGAGTATAAGGATGAGCATGAAAAGAGGAAACCAGACTGAATATAAGATAATAGGAAGTGGAGGGGATTGTGACAAACTGGAAGGTGCATGTCCTCTCTTGAAGGGGCAGCTGCTGGTTGGCTCCAACCAGCTGTTGCCATGTAGGAAAGTGGGCCTGAAATTGTCAGATTTTCAGATTTTTAAGGAGAAACCAGGTTTTAATGTTAAATCTTGGTATCTTTTCTTTTTTTTTTTTCTTTTTCGTGACCGGCAATGGATCGCAACCCTCAGTGTCGCGCCCGTACCGGACTGGGACCGGCAACGGGATCGCAACCCTCGGTGTTGCCCCCGCTCCTCGCTCAGCCAGTGAGCGGCCGGTCTGTATGTGGGATCCGAACCCTCGGCGGGAGCGCCACCGCGCTTCCCAAGTGGCGCACTGTAGCAGTGCGCCACCGGGCCGGCCAAGATGAAAATTCTAAACATCACTATACTAGCCATATACAACACATCTGTAGGTAGCTTCTGGCTGCTGGGTGGCTGCTTCTTGTTTGAAATCTGTTCTACACCAGGTCTTCCCCTAGAAGGGCTTTTAGAGTTAAATGTAGTCTGTGACACAGAATTTTTGAAAAGTTAGGGATGCTGATCAAAAAAAAAAAAAAAGGCTATTTTAAGTTGGCTAAATCTTGGGAGATACTGATGATCTCAGCTCACACGGTCTGTCAGCAGGGCTCAGGTGATGGGCTGAGGCTGAGATCTGTGGAAATAAACTTAACCTAATTTAGAGCAGATAGCAGGAAGTGCTTTTGTCTTAAAATAGACCATCTAGACCATGATAGTCTGAGATGCTTGTAGACAGGAATCGAGGCTCTCCCTAGCCTTTCTCCTCCTGAGCTTACAGTTCAAGAGTCCTTAAACCTTTTAACAGAGTGAGTGGATGGGTGTATATTTTATTTATAAATCCATATACAATTAGAGAAAGGATTCTTATCATTTCATAAAACCATCTTTTATTTTATTTAGTTTGAGCCTTAAACGGAACTTATCCTTGGATTTTGAATTTTCTTCATGAGGTTCTTTTAAAGTGAAAGGGTTTGTGCAACTAATTTCTTTGTGTCATAATTTCTTTGATGTCAGCAACATTTGTCTATTTCTGTGTGCCCGATTTGATCTAATTAATAATTTGTCCTTCTTAGGGTTGCACATCACAAATATATAAGAACGGTAGGTATTTTAAAGAGTTTCCAAGAAAGTCCAGTGATTGAACCTATCTTGGTTTCATAATAGTATGTTTAAAACAATAAGATTGTAACTGCTACTTTATTTCCTATTATGCATGTATAGGTAGGTGGGTGGAAAAGCTGAGAAATGGTTTTCTTGGAGTCAGTAATAGGAAATAGAAGACATTACTGCATTATTGACTGCTGAATAAAGTTGATCTTTTTGCTTTTTCTCAGAGATTCATTTTATAGAATTAAGAAAAAATCAGGGTAGATGAAAAATTAGGAGACAACCAAAGAAAGCGTGAGTGTCAAAACAAGTACCTTAAAATATATCAGGGAACTTAAACACAGCTGGGCGGGGGGTGTGGGGTGTGAGTGACTCAGTAGAACAAGTAGGAATCATGAAGCTTAGGGGGATGTGACCGCCATGGGAACCCGCCTTGGGCTTACCTTGTCAACTGAGCCTTTACCTTTGCTATGAAATTGACCTCACTCTGTGTACTGCAGCTTTAAGGGTGAAATGAATGGTCCCAGGAAACCATCTTTGCTCTTTATAAATTTGGTGGAAGAAACTAATTTCCAAAGAAAGTATTAGGCCTAGATTGCTGGTTAAAATTTGTTGTTAAGAAGCAGATGTATAGTGGTGAAGAAATTATCCTATTACCAATCTGATGGTCTCTGAATTTCCTATTTGATTTGATAAGTTTGTGGAATTGTACCTAACTTCTCTTATCCAGTGTGATCTTAGTGGTAAAAACAGCAGCTTGTTTCCTCAGCTTTATAACACAGACTATTGATGGCTGACTTGTGTTTCGTTTGTCATTCGGCTTCTGTATTGAGGTTTGAAAAATAAATACAGAATTATATTTATTTCTAGACCCAGTAGGGCCAAAACTCCAACCAATCATTGTTTAATCTTCTGTATTTCCTTGCTAGAAGTCATTCTGATTCTTTTGCATAACTTTCATGTCCCTGACCTTAAAGCAGCGCCTAGTTCTCGTGTGTAACCGTCTTTCCCTCAAACCCTGTTAGATCTAAGATAAGAGAAAGCTCTGTCTGAGAAAGCCCATTCTAGGGAGTAAACTCCCATAGACAGAAACTGTGTCTGTCTTAGTCACTGCTTCATCCCCGGCATTCAACCCTGGGAATTAAGCTGATGCTTAAAAACTATTTAGTGCATGAATAAATCTGAATGTTCAGTGACATGTTTGCTTGTATTCTGAAAGGAAAAGGGCTCTCTTGTCAAATAAATTTGGAAAAAGTTATATTATACACTCAATTTTGGGATAGTCATGATAGACATTAGTGTCCTAAAGTCTTTGAGACCTCTTCGTGTAATATCAGAATTCTGTTATCATTGTTTATCCGAACATTTGCCAAATTGTTCAGGAATTATTGGCCTAAAGCAGAGCTGGAGTAGTATAGTACCGGTACTTAATAAATACTTCCTAGGGTGTATTTACTGAATATGTGGCACTGCAATCCTGAGTTTGGTAATTCAGGGATTTTTAGAAGCCTTAGGAGGAGATGGTGGCTTCCAGGATATGCTGAGAGTAAAGAGTAGAGACTATGGA
Organism: Galeopterus variegatus; assembly: GCF_000696425.1. NCBI lineage: Eukaryota > Metazoa > Chordata > Mammalia > Dermoptera > Cynocephalidae > Galeopterus > Galeopterus variegatus. The sequence goes on along the minus strand of NW_007729044.1, from coordinate 203,350 downwards.
GAAAAAGTAATTGAGGGTAAGGACATGAATGTAAATTGTTTGATTTTGATCTTGTAATTCTACTTCTAGAACTTTATCCTAGGGAAGTAATAAGAACTTTATTAATCAGAATATTAATCTATTAGAACATTAAAAAGCTTTATCAATCAAAATACTACAAAACTTTATCAATCAGAAATTAATTATATTTCCATTTAAAAAAACAACCTAAGTGTCTCATTATAGGTAATTGGTTAAATAAATGATTAGGTAAATATTCAATGACTGTGGCTGTTTTAAAACATTTAGTGACTGTTTTGGTTCTTTTGTTTTGTAACAAAAACCCCCAAACTCAGGGGGCTTTAAGCAATAATTTATTATTTCCCACCACTTTGTGGGTTGATTGGTGGTCCTTTTTTTTACCTATAGTGTCAGCTGTCACTCATGCCCCTGATTTCAGATGGAAGCTGGGCTGGGCTGGAAGGGCTGTGGTGGCTTGTCTCTCTGGTCTGGTGTCTTGATGCTGGCTGGGGTACTTTGGTTCTCCTTCATGTGGCCTCTCTGTCCATGTGGTATCTCATCTTCTAGAACCTTCTGTGTGGCTACTCTTTTCAGCAAGGTAGCTCGGATTTCCTTACATCATGGCAGCTGGGTTTTAAGAGAGCAAAAACAAAAACTGCTTTGTTGATCTACGCAGGTCACAAGGCCAGCCCAGAGTCAAGGAGAAGGGAAGTAGAATCCATTTATTGATGGAAGGAGAGATAAATATGTACAAGATGGAAAAGAATTTTGGTGGCCATCTTTGCAGACTCATGGTGGCCATTAAAAGTCATGTTTTATAAAAATGTTTTATGGCATTTATGTTATATGGAAAAAGGAGATGATGTTAAGAATACAACACTGAAGAAAAAGGGGAATACAAGACTTTGTATAGATATAATACTGATTTTGTCTAAAATTATATATACACACATTTAAAAGGAGTTGGAAGCAACAACACAAACTTGTTAATGGAGGTTGTCCATGAGTGACAGGATTGAGAGTATTTTTATTTTCTTCTGTGTGCATATCTGTATTTTCTTAATTTTCTATACTAATCTTTTGGTTGTTTTAACAATTAAGATAACTATTAGGCCAATTAGAAAGTCTTGACAAATATCGAAGTTAGAAAACGTATGTGTTATAGTCTATGATCCCAGTGCCATAAAATTTGAACTACAAAGTTTTAAACCAAAACTTCTGTCCACTTTGACACGTAATTATTTTAAAATTTTTGTTATTTTTTTCTCGAAACATAATTGATTGTACATATCTGTTGGGTATAGTGTTGAATATCAGTGCCTGTGTGCAATGTGTGATGCTCAGATCAGGATAATTAGTATATTCAACATTACACAATATAATCATTTTTTGTGGCCCTTTACCAATTTCTTGCTAATCCCCACCCCCCTCTGGTGGTCTCAGTTTTGTTCTCTCCTTTTGAAAGTTCAATGTATTATTGTGATTATTTTATCTTTCTATCTTTTAAAAATTATTTATTTATTTATTTTAAGCTCCCACTTATGAGTAAAGACATGCGTATTTCTCTTTCTGTGCCTGGCTTGTATCACTTAATGTAATTTTCTCTAAGTTTATCCATGTTGCTACGAATGGCAGAATTTCATTCTTTTTTATGGCAGAGTAGTATTCTATTATGTAAATATACCACATTTTCCTAATCCAGTCATCCTCTGGTGAATGCTTAGGTTAGTTCCACCTCTTGGTGATTGTAAATAGAGCTACAGTAAACATGGGAGTTCATGTGTCCCTTCCACATGATGATTTACGTTCCTTTGGGTATTCACCCAGCAGTGGGATTGCTGGATTGCATGACACTTCTATCTGTAGTTGTTTGAGAAACCTCCATAGTGTTTTCCGTAATGGCTGCACTAAGTTACAGTCCCACCAGCAGTGTAGGAGGGTTCCCCTTTCTCTGCATCCTCACCAGCATTTGTGATTCTCTGTCTTTTTGATAATAGCTAATGTAAGTGAGGTGAAATGATATCTCAAGGTGATTCTGATTTGCATTTCCCTGATGCTGAGTGATGTTGAACATTTTTTCATGTGTCTGTTGGCCATTTGTATATTTTCCTTTGAGAAATGCCTATTCAGCTTCTTTGCCCATTTTTTAATTGGGTTACTTGTTTTTTAACTGTTAAGTTGTTTGAGTTCCTTGAATATTCTGGATATTAATCCCTTGTTAGATGCATAGTTTGCAAATATTTTCTCCCATTCTGTCACTTTGACATTTAAATATATCCTTCTGAATAATTCCTGGGGTAGAACAAATTTTAAAAGAAAACTAGCAAGCTATTCACAATTGACAAGAGTTTTGTACATATAATCCTGGAAAATGCAGTTATACATATATTCTTATATGCACTTATTAGAAAATGTGATTGCAGATAAATGAATGTTCAGTGAAAAAAGCAAAAACAAAATCTAAGCACAAAGGAAGTAGAAATTATTATTAAGGATAAAGAGATATGATGACATGGAAAATAGAATGTAGTAAAATGTATCAATAAAACCAAAAGCAGTGTCATTGAAACACTAAGAAAATAGACAAATATTCATCATATCGTCATCAAGACAAGCCGAAAAATAGGAACATTAGGAATGAAATGGGGACATAACTGGAGGTGATTTAAAAATTATAAGGAAATGTTATGCAAAGCCATACCAATAAGACTGAAAAATCTAGATGGAACAGACTGTTTCTGAAGAAATGTTTTAATGATAATTGACACAAAATAGGTAGCAAACCCAAATAGATCAGTAAACACAGTAACAAATGAAAACATAATTAACAATCAAGCTTATTCAGTTTTATGGGTGTGTTTTACCACACATTGCAGGAATAGGGAAGACTCGTATTATGCTAACTGTTCCAGAACATATGAAAAATGGAAAGCTTCTCAATCCATTCTATGACACTGGTGAAAACATAATTAACAATCAAGCTTATTCAGTTTTATGGGTGTGTTTTACCACACATTGCAAGAATAGGGAAGACTCGTATTATGCTAACTGTTCCAGAACATATGAAAAATGGAAAGCTTCTCAATCCATTCTATGACACTGGCATAAACCTGATTCTAAACCCAGAAAAGGAGAGCCCGAGGAAACTGTGGGCTAGTGTCATCATATATTGATTTTTAAATAAGGAAACGTTATTTCAAACAAGATTATATATCTATGCATGTTATATGTGTGTATTGCATGTGTGAGTGTTTCCAAAAGGAAAAAGTTCACTTTTGTTTGTTCGTTGTTGTAATTCTCCAAAGCCTTGGCCAGCTGGGCTGGTAATATCACAGGATTAACTCTGCGTGGGTGTAAATTTTATGGCATTTGGATGGGGACCTCAAACCCAGCCAGAGACCTCAGAAATGTCTGCCTCTAGATACAAGGGGAGAAGACAGGTGAGGAGAAGTTAGATTTAATCACTTCTTCTAGGAAGACAGCTCTAAGTGATGACCCAGCTAGAATCTAGATACCTGAATTCTAAGGATGGCAAAGATAACAAATTCATTTAACTGTTGTTAACATGGTGTGCTGTTCCCCTGTGCCCTTTCTGAAGTGGTGTGAAGTGGCTAATGTGACTATTAAGGTCAAACAGAATGGAAAAAAATTTTCAAAAGGCCAGCCTGAAAGATGTGTGTGAAAGGGGAGAGACAAGACTGTTGTTTTCTCTGGTGAGGCCATTGAGGATCTGGCTGTGTGTATAGGTGTCTCGCTGGTTGAGCCACCTCTTTTTCATCTAGGTCCAAGATGGCCAATAGGTTCCAGCTCGTGTGTCAACGCCTGTTGATTGGTGGTAAACCACCCTGAGTGTTGTGTTGAGAAGAGTTGTGAACCTAATTGGAAAGAGGACTATGATGGATTAGTGATGTCTATAATGGGTAATAACATGCTTGCCAGATAGTTGACATCCTGGGAAGCTTTCAGCGTCACTTTCAGAGTCCCTGTCAAGCCACATGTGTATAAGGGTCATGTCCCCAAGAGTGGATTATTTTATAGCAAAGATCTCCATGATGGGAATTCCATGGAGAATATTCTGGAGTTCCTGAATCTAACTGAGCACAAACCAAACTGGACATCATCTTTTTCCTAAGGGAAAAAGAGCTCCTTTTTTGCTCTGAGGGGCTTTTGACCTTGGTTGGGGCAGGGCAGGGGAATTTATAAAAAGTTTACATATAGTAAGTAAAGTTTTGGGGCCATGTTTCTTTTTAAATGAACATCATGGTGTGACTCAATCAACCAACCTATCTATCTACGATTCATCTATTATTATCATAATTTATCTATCTGTATATTTTAGATTATAATGCAGTTACAGTCAGAGTTTTAAGGAACTTTGTTTTTGATTATCTTTTTTCTCATTTTGCAGATCTCTGATTGGAGTCGTTTTCTGGTAGACTGTGAAAGGAATGCAGTGAAAATTCTGGCCAACAGTGAAAATATTAGCTTAATCCCCAATTTAGTATAGCATTTCTCCTCTTCAGTAGCACCTCATAATAGAAGAAAAATGTATGGAAGTGCAAGAACAATCACCAATCTGGAAGGTAGCCCTTCCAGATCTCCTCGTTTGCCAAGGTCTCCTCGTTTGGGCCACAGAAGAACAAGTAGTGGGGGAGGGGGAGGAACAGGCAAGACTCTGTCTATGGAGAATATCCAGTCCCTTAATGCAGCCTATGCTACGTCTGGACCCATGTATCTGAGTGATCATGAGGGGGTGGCTTCAACGACTTACCCGAAGGGCACCATGACTTTGGGAAGGGCCACAAATCGAGCTGTGTATGGAGGCCGAGTCACAGCCATGGGGAGTAGTCCCAATATTGCTTCCGCTGGACTTTCTCACACAGATGTCCTTTCATACACGGATCAACATGGTGGTCTGACCGGCTCATCCCATCATCACCACCACCAGGTACCCTCCATGTTGAGGCAGGTAAGAGATAGCACAATGTTGGATCTTCAAGCCCAGCTCAAGGAACTCCAGAGAGAGAATGACCTCCTCCGGAAAGAGCTAGACATCAAGGACAGCAAGTTGGGCTCTTCCATGAACAGTATCAAGACTTTCTGGAGTCCTGAGCTTAAGAAGGAGAGAGTCTTGAGGAAAGAAGAGGCAGCCCGGATGTCCGTCCTCAAGGAGCAGATGAGGGTTTCCCATGAAGAAAATCAGGTAGGTTATGACTCAGTGTTTTTCAGCCTTGGCTTCTCACTGAGTAGTTGATGCTTTGCAGATGGTACCACGACCTGTGCAGAAGAAAGTTTGGCATCATCAAGAAGGTTATAGCTTAGTATGTGTTTGACTTGGACACCACAAGAGAGCATAGGAAATACGAAGTAGTTGATGCTTTGCAGATGGTACCACGACCTGTGCAGAAGAAAGTTTGGCATCATCAAGAGGGTTATAGCTTAGTATGTGTTTGACTTGGACACCACAAGAGAGCATAGGAAATACGAAGTTACAGCTTGTGATTTCCTTATCTTCCAATAACATTTCCATATAGTTGCAGAAGGGGGGAGGATCACTTCACTCCCTAACTTTTGTACTTGTTTAATTTTGTTTTCTTTTTCAGCAGTCACAACAGCGATTCAGATGTACCTCCCTCTGAATAGAAGAGGACAGTGTTAATTTCTGCAAGAGTAAACACTTTAACAGCAACATTTAGAGGGTCACATTTGACTGGTGGTGAATTATTTATTTATTTATTTTTTGAAGCACCAGCAGCATTATTTCCTCCTAGAATGAGTGGAATTTGTTCTCTAAGTAGTGAACTGAACAATGTTAAGTGGGATTGTGTAGAGTGGGTGTCATATCATGGTAGAGAATCACAATACATTCTAACTTGTTCTTTCTGCCTTCATCCATTCAATATTAATTAAATATCTACCGTGTGCAGGGTACATTCTTTCGCTTCTTTGATCCATCCTGCGTATCATAGCAGGATAGTTTCCCAGTGTCCACCTGGAGTTATGCCATTCCTCTGCTTTAAAGTCCTAAGTGATTACTTGTTGCCCCCAAATGAAGTCTACCTCCTTGACTGAGCCTATGTCATCCACCGCTGGAAGGCCTGGGCCAGCCTTTCCAACCTCATCTTGCACTGCCTCCCTGCACATGTGCTACCTGTACCCACCTCTTGCTAATTCCTGCACACACCCAAGGCTTCCTACCTCACTGCCTCTGCTCTTGCTGTTCCCTTTCACTGGTGGCCTCTCTGCACCCCCTCGTCCTGCTGCTTTCCTTTCAGTCCCAGCCAGTTTTTATTTTCAAATCCTACCTATTCTGTGAGGCCCATTTTATATGCTGCTATTTTCATCAGGACTTTGGAGTCAGACGTACCTGGGTCTAAATTCTAGCTTCACCTCTTATGGGTTGTAAGAAAAGTGCTAAGAGATGGGAAGTAGAAGGTACTGTTCCATTTGGCTAAAAAATTCCCAGATATCATTTAACTTTCTGTAATCATTTGAATCAGTGTTAACTTGTCTGAACTAGTGATTCTCTGATAATTGCTCTTCATGTATGTGGGCCTAATGATGTGCTCTGCCTTTTTTGGGGTCATCTGCTGACCCTCCTATCTGTTTCCCTGGCTACCACTCCTTTGGAGTCCAAGTGCCCATGGAAGCTTTTGTGACCTATATGAAAATCTGTCTTTTGTTCTCTTCTATGTGCAGAAAGCAATCACCTTATCCACTTGATTATCTGACCAAGCCATTGCTGGTTTTTAGATGTGGAAATGTGATTTTTTTTAGTTGGAACAGAAAGCCTTGTTCTTCACTCCTGAATCAAATTAATGCTCTTTGCTATCATTTCTGCTTTCTTTTGACTGCTGGTTCATGAAGTTCCTGTGAACCTGTTACTACAATGCGCATTTCCACCGAATTCTGTACTGATTTTCTCCTCTTTTTAGTTTTTTTGGAAAATAGTTAAAGCAGTTTAGGAATGATGTAAGTAGTGACAAAAAGTTTGAAAGCTGTTTGCTAAACTCTCAGCTCCAAAATGATTTTTATCTCATGCTTCTATCATTAAATTTATTTTTGAGCACAGACCCCCAATTATACATGTATATTTATTTATAAATTACATGATGTACTATTGTGCTGATATACTATGTGTCTTTTATGACATTTGTGAAGAATTAAATATGGATGAGATAAAGTAAAATAAATAATATATTGAGATAATTTTAATAACACACAAAACCTTTTTTTTTGCTTTTAGTAAAAACATTTAAAAACCCTTGTCCATTTCATGACAGTTAGTTCCGTTTAAACTAGGTAATATCCATAATGCCACTTATGTGTCTTGTTGCCATAAGCCAGAAGTGAGTGAATGCTTGAGGGTGTGTCCATTACCTCTTCCTTGTTCTGGCCCCTGCCACGATCACAGGATGCCTTGGCTATTGTAGGTGACTTGTGACTATGTGACATATGACTCAGTGGAAACCCCAGTATTAATCCTTATATTAAGTATAAGTAAAATATAATTGTTTTCACTTTTAGGTTTAAAAAATATAAAAGGAGGAAAAAGCATGGAGAGTTTGAAACGTCAATTTACTTGCAATATGATGTGGTATTGCAAAGTAAAGAATGTAAAGATTGACAAAAAGCAAGACATTTAAAAAAAATTTTTTTTTTCCCAGTGGTCACATACGGTCTAGTTGTGGGGAGGCTCGGGGAGGATGGGGCATCAAGAGCAGCATTTTTACCAAGTTGATATAAAAATGAAACAGGATCTGAACATGGTCCCTGCACTGACAGTTACAGTTAATTTCAAAATCCGAGCAGCGAATTGGAATTGTTTCTTGAAAAATGAGTAGACAGGCAGAGTTGGTGCCGGGTACAGTCAGCAGGGTCGGAGGGCTGGGCTGCGTCCTGCAGGGCCTGCATCTTGGGTGCAGCTGGGGCACTGAGGACTGGGGCTGTGGGCTCCGGTGCCTGCTCCAGGATCTTGGCTCCTCAGGGACTGGCCCACCCCTGCCCTTCTATTTTTTAAAAATTGAAGCCCCCTTTCTTTCCCTCTCAGAAATATATTAAGATCTCTTTTAGAGGTATATGAGTACCTGCTTGTCAGGTTAGGATGGGTTCTGCTGCAGTAACCAACAAACCTCACATCTCAGTGGCTTAACATATCAGGGGTACATTTCTTATTCACCTTAAGTATGAAGCAGGTTAAGTGACTTTCCAGGACAAGTCTCTTCCATGTCGTGAGTCAGGATCCAGGCTTTCTGCATCTTGATGCATGGCTTTAAGGGTCGATATGGCAGGGGAAGAGTGCCTGGAGATGACACTTCGGTTCTTCAATTCCTTGGACTGGAAGTGACACAATTGAAGGGTGTAGGAGATATATCTTCTTCTCTGTTCAGGAAAGAGAGGAGAAACAGATTGGGGGATCATTGCCAGTGGGGTTTTTGTGTTTTTCAAAAAGTTGGAGCTAGATGAAATAACGATTAGGGAACAATCTAGACTTCTGCTGTTGCTGCTGTTTCTATTATTACTGCAACAGCTACCAGTAGACATCTGTTGAGGGCTTATTAGGTGGTAGGCATTGTGCTTACAGCTTTATGTACATTATCTTATTTAGTATTTCCATCATATCATCTGTGGTAGGTGCTAGAATTTTTCTCATTTTACAGATGAAACATAAATATAGAGAGAATAAGCAATGTGCCCAAGTTCAAATGTTGGTAAGTGGCAGACTGGGTTTTAAGGCTTTGGTCTGTTTCATGCCAAGGCCTAAGATCATAACTTTATGATCACTACCTCCTTAAAGGATCACTGAGCTGTGAATAGAAGCATAGTATATTAGGAAGATTATACTACATATGTGTTAGATGAAAAAAATTACTAGTTTTGATGGAAGATTAAGAATGGGATTTAGTTCAGTTAGGATTTTTATTCTTAATTAGGAACTTATTTCTTTTTCCTAATTATGATTTTTGTGCTGTTTAGGATTTCCACTATTTACCATAATTTCTTTTTAGAGGACAAATCATGGAAACTTTTTCTACATGGAAAATGGAACACAAAAGAGATAAGGGACATTTGATTGTGGTTTCTTATCCACAACAACCAGATGGCATCTACAAATGTAATTCTTCCTGGGGTATTTAGATAATTAGAATTGTACTAACCTAAATTCAGATGATCTAAAACAATTTGAACTGTGCTATGTGAAGAAAAGCCCATTATAGGGTGGAGGTGAGGAAACTCAAGTGCTGTTATGTATGAAATTCATGTAATTCATAGTAAATTTAATGCTAACTAGCACAGACCCCTCCCCCCCTCAACCTTATGTCCAGTGTTGTAGAGGGTTGCTACTCATTGATTTATTTGTAGTAGATTTTGAAGGCCTTATGGTTCTGTCCAAGGGAACTGAACCCAACTCCAGATTTAAGGGAGGATGTGAACTCCCTCTCTATATTACAGGAAGGGCAGGGTGGTTTGGAATCTTGGGGCCAGTGGGTAGGTGGTCACAACTAAATTTCTTACATGCAAAGGGATGATGCTTAGGTTCCTGGCTGGATATTTGATCTCCTTCCTCCTCCCCTCTGCCACTTTCCCAGGTTCTTTCCAAGGCTCTACTTCTCAGCCACACAGATCTGCATGAATATAAATATATTTGTTACTGCTAAGAGTTGCTGTACTGAAATTTAGAATCATTTGCTTGTTAGTATAAAGCAGAATGCACGGATACAGAGTTATCTTTATGCTATCACTTGTGATTTTGTTTCATGATGAGCTTTCTTGAATTGGGGGAGAGCGGGGTGGAGTATTATGGACAACTAATTCTTTAGAATGGCATGAACCCGTAGCCCATGCTCTCAGTGTCACATGTGTGGTCTGATCAGGGCAGAGGTGAGGAGAAAATATTGAGAATGGATGTTCTGCTGTCACTTGATGAAGCCCCCTTATTATTTTTAATGGCCCATGGGTTTGGCAATAGATGTTGTGGGTGACCAGGTAGGTATATGTACAGGGAAGTAGAGTGACCTAATTTCCTCTAAAAGATATAGGTTTGTCTTTTCTTTACAGTTCCATTTAATTTACCTGTGTGATGGAGATCAGAGAGAGACAACATGGTAGAAAATAAATTTCCAGAAAGTTCACAGGACTTATATCTTGAAGTTTGGTGCATATTAGTGATTGACTTTTCATATTTCTGGATATATTGTATAATTATTAACTTTGTATTTTTAATGGATTTTTCTTTCCAAATTAGGTATACATAAAGCAATTTTTAGACATTTTCCTAGGTTGTGCATGGCTAGTCAAGGCTCTGCATGAATATAAATAGCATCACACACTGGGAGATTGTACTAGATATTTACTCATCTTGTGTGTGCAGAAATGGGACAAGGTCATAGGAAAACGTAACCCAAGAAGTGTAAGTAAACCTGTCTGGGCAATGTTACAGCTTTAAGCAATGGTTATATGATAATTTCTATTTCTGGCCTAACACAATAGGAATAAATCTACTCTAAATCAATATTAATATGAGTTTTTGATGAGTTTTTGATCCAGTTTCAACATATGATTTATTGATTCTTATTTTGAGACTGAAACTTAAGAAGATTGAGATGAATCACATTTCTGTGTTTCCTTTACTATTATTATTTTCTTTTATTTGTATAAACTACAGGCTATTTCAACAGGGATCATTCAACTCTGGTCTAAAATTCTCATTTCATTGTTAGTGTCCAGATAGGATCAATTAGACCAATTGGAAGTGAGTGATATAATTTATTTTATCCCCTGTTGAGAAGGTGATGAGGCAGCTGCATCATGATGGGTTGTCCTGCATGGAATGCACCTGCAGTCACCTTGAGTACTGAGCATTTGTGGAATCAAGGCTGAGCCCAGGAGTGTTGGGTTCCATCAGGTTTGCAGTACTCAGACCTGTTTTATTCCTGTACCTTCTTCCAGGCTCCTTTCTTTCTACTACTGTAAGTCTGAGCAACCATGGATCCCTCAAAGCCAGTATTTTCAAAGTATGTCTAGGGAAATGACACTTTCCAAAAGAGATTTTCTGGTCAAATAAACTTAAGAGATGACATACTGGATACACCTATCTTAGAAATTCATAATGCGTATGTTCTGAGTTGAATCGTGTCCTGTCCCCCAAAAGGTATGTTGGAATCCATCAAGCTATAGTGAGGGTTTTGGGGTGGGCCTTAATCCAGTATGATTGGTGTTCTGATAACAAGGGGAAATCTGGACACAGACAAAGACATGCATAGAGGGAAGATGATTTGAAGACACACAGGAGAAGGTGACCATATAAACACCAAGGAGAAAGGCCTGGAACAGATCTTCCCTCATAGACCTCAGAAGGAACCAACCCTCCTGACACTTTGATCTTGGACTTCTTTAGTTTCCAGAACTGTAAGACAATAAATGTCTGTTGTTTAAACTACCCAGTTTGTGGTGCTTTGTTATGACAGCCCTAGTACACTAATACAAGATATCACCAAGTGAAATACTCTAACTATTGCGGTTAAAAATGTTCATTAAATTTGCACAACCCAGCAATTTCCCAATCTTACTTAACTGTGAAACTCTATCTTAAACTAAGTGCCTATGTATTGGGCAGCTATTGCTGCAATAATGCTGTGTAACAAGCCATCCCAAAACCTCTGTGTTTAAAAAGACAAGCATTTACCTGTCCCTCACATATCTGCAGGTTGGCTTCAACTTAGTTGGGCTGGGCTAGACTCTAGGTTGCAAGTTGGGTTTAGATATGTTTTCACGTTCTCCTTAGAACAGCAGCTATTCAGGGCTTCATCTTTTCATGGTAGATCACAGATGCAAAGTGTCCAACCTTCAAACCCCACGAACATGTTTAAAGCCCTGCATGCATCATGTCCACTAACATTCTGTTGGCTAATCTATGTCATGTGGCCAAAGCCAAAGTCAGTGGTGTGTAGGAAAACTACTCCCTGCCAAGGAATAAATATATATATATATACACACACACACCCATATATATATATATATGTATTTAACAACAGTTCCATCTATTATAAACTATAAATATTCCTAGAACTGAGGGTGTAAGGCCACAGTCTGAGGAAGGCTGCTCTGCTTCAGGAACATCTCTGGAAGCGAGACATTAAAGGAGACCTGTGAAGGTGGATGAGCACTTTCAATGTGGTCAAAGGTTCTTTCAGTGGCTGGGTCTTCCAAAGTGTCCCGATGATGTCTGATTAATGGCTTGGCTTCAGACTCCTCCTCCTCTTCCTCGAGTATCTGGCTAATGAAACCCAAGTGCAAATCTGGGAAATTCTGGGAAAGCTTTTATTTTCCTGATAAAAGTAGTAATTGTCACCAGCAATGCTCCTTCCCCCTTCTTCCTGTCTTGATGATGTTGAAATAAATTCTTAGAGCTATGCCAGCCATAATGTAACCATGAAAGAAAGGACAAGATAAGAAGGGATATATGCCCAGCCATCTCTGGGCAGTTGTACCAGCACCAGCAATGGCCTGCTTCCAGGACTTCTAGTCATGTGAGAAAACAACCCCTACTTGTTTAAGTTGCTGTTGGTTGGACATTCTATTACTTGCAGCTATAAATTCCTAAACATAGAAAATCATTAATTGATAATCATTATTCATAACAATGACCCATCATGATAATTCTCCCTCTTCCCCCCAATTTTTAGTTAGGTTAAATGAGATCTTGAAGGACTTCATTTAGAATGAAGAAACCTACTTACTAATTATTTTGGGTAAGACTCCAAAGTAGTGAAAAGCACTACTCAAAGCCTTCATAAACAAAAGGGGGCATTTATTAGTTCCTAAAAATTGCAGAAAGGCCCAGTTGTGGAGCTTGGGGTTGACTGGATCCAAGGCCTCACACTGTAGCAGGACTTTGTCTCTCTCTGTTGCTTCATCTCTGGTTCTCAGTGTCTGCCTCTATGTGTGAGCCTCGTTTTCACCTTTGTGTGGTGGGTGATCTTGGCTGGCAGTGCCCCAGGGTCACAAGTGAAGGGTCAAGAGAGCCCTATGTCTTCACTTTCCACTTGGAAAATTCATGGAGGGACTCTGGTCCTGCCTTGATCATATCCTACCTCCAGGACTTCGTGATTGTGTGTATGTGTGTATGTGCATGTATGTGTGGTAGAGGGGGGCAGGCATGTGAGAAGGTGTTACTGTGACTGGTGACCCTGTTAGAATTGCAGGCATTGGGAGAGGAGCAATTCTTCCAAGGATTGGGACAAAGGGTGAAGGGATGCTCCAGGACAAAAACATGTTAATAGCACTGACTTGAGCTGTCTTTAGTCATCCTCTTTCTCCACATGTCTTAAGGGCTTACCAGTCATGTAGGGACCTGAGAAATTAAGGAATCAATCATAAGTCACATCTGTAAGTTTTTCATTTTAACCCCAAGTTGAAATGTGAGTGTTTGTGGGTATTTCCCTCAATGTTACATAGGCACATGGATTTAGAACTGGATAGTATAGTTTGGCACCACAACATAACTTGGAATGCTGAATCTTGGAGGAAAAAAAAAAAGTCCATTTTCTTCATCTTGAAACAGTCTTCCTTAGTTCTTCAGAGAACTGTAGCATTTGTTTACTTTTCCAGAAAGCAGGAAAAACTTTGGTCCAGACTTAGACAGAAACTACTACTTTAAATGTGCTTCTTAGGGCCGGCCCGGTGGCGCATGCTACAGTGCGCCGCTTGGGAGTGTGGTGGCGCTCCCGCCGAGGGTTCGGATCCCACATACAGACCGGCCGCTCACGCTCACTGGCTGAGCTAGGTGCGGGCGCGACACCGAGGGTTGCGATCCCGTTGCCAGTCATGAAAAAAGACAAAAAGGAAAAAAAAAAATAAATGTGCTTCTTAGATAGGTGAAAATTTATTTTGGTTCTGAAGATAGATGAGATGGTGCAGAGCCAGCAGTTGGTTTCTTTGTTTGCTAGTATATAGAATGATCTAAAGTGAACTACACATCTTTGTCACAGATGTCAGTTGTTTTTGCTTCAAGAATCTCTTGCAGTCAGCCCTAGAATCAGCCATGTGCACCACATTATGAGCCTTACAGATTTTTATTCCTAGGTTTTCTTCTGAAAGACGGGGCTGATGGGAGGAAAATAAACATTCCTGTATGTTGGACCTTGGGGGAGCGAAATGATTTCATTTTCTCTTTGGATCACTTATACTTGGGTGATGGGATCATAACGGCACACAAACCACCAAAGAAAACATTTCAGAATATTTCATTGAATAGACTGTTTTAGTTTCACTTGTGCCAAAGGTACTTATTGAAACCCAGTTCAGGGAGGGGAATGCAGGAGGAGAGCCCTCAAAACATTCACTGTTGGTCCCTATAGACCACATCCTCAGAGAATTTTTAAGAAGCAAGTCTGATGACAAGAAAAAAGTAACAGTGATTTATTGGCCAAAGCAGATGGGGTGGGTTCTGAACCTGGACTCTTCTGGCCAGAATACAATTTCAGTTTCTATAATTAGTTGCAGGTGGAGTTCTTGTGTTGTTGTTTTGGAGTCCACTGACATCTGTGTGCAAATTCCCACCACCCCCAGTTGGCATTTGGACTCAATAAGTGGTTTGGCTTTGCAGTAATACAGAAAATCATAAATCTATTTCACACACACGCATAGATAAAGCTGCTCTAAAGGTCAGGTTCTGAAAGCTGTGGAAAGCGTTTTCAAAAGTTTGGGAAGTAGGTTTTTTGGCAATGTGGGCATGCAGCCAAGAGCCAGGGCAGCCTGACAAACAGAATTCTGGCGTGTGCAGTTTTTTCTCCATTTCTCTATGAAGCCAGCGTTTGATTGTGTCTTGGAAGTGACATGCAACCATTTTGTTTTTCAGTAGAAAAGGTCTGGAGAGAAGTAAAGACTGAGGCAACTACTTTTCATCTTATAAACCCATGGCTGGGCTTGAACTACCTGCTTTGGTTACATTGATCAAGTTAACTTGGTGGTTCTCAAATGGGGGCAATTTTGGTCAAAGTCTGGAGACATTTTGTGTTGTCACAATTGAGGGAGAGTGGAGCTACTGGCTTCTAGTCGGTAGAGGCCAGGGATGCTGCTAAAAATCCTACAATGCATGGGACAATTCCCCACATTATCTGGTCCGGAATGTCAGTGGATACAAGGCTGAGAAACCCTGAGTTAACCAGGTGATTATTGGAGCTTTGTCTTTCATTGTACTTTGCCTTCACTCGATGCTTTACTTTCACTTTGTGATGACCAAAATGTATGTATTTTTGTAAAAATGATTTCATAAAAGCTAAAACCTGATTCATCATTGTGTGGGAACGAATTAATTGTCAATGATGTCTTTTTTTTCTTCTTCTTTTTTTCCCCAATCTTGGCCTGGACTAGTAATCATGAAACTTCAAGTATCTTGAATTCTTTTATTTATTTATTTATTTATTTTTTTTAAAGATGACCGGTAAGGGGATCTTAACTCTTGACTTGGTGTTGTCAGCACCACGCTCACCCAGTGAGCAAACCGGCCATCCCTATATGGGATCCGAACCCATGGCCTTGGTGTTATCAGCACTGCACTCTCCCGAGTGAGCCACAGGCTGGCCCATCTTGAATTCTTTTAGAAGTAGGTGTATAAAGGTATCAATCTTGCAAGGAAATGGACAACTCATTAAGGAAACCAAATCTATTTTAAAACTATGATTCCTATATACTTTCACTGACTTTTTATGTTGGTTTCTGTCCATGTCTGTGATTGATCTTGAAACAGAGGGGGAATAAGCATTTTTGAGCACCTTCTATGTGCCAGAAATTTGCTAGTTTCTTTCCATGTGTGTGAGCTCAATAGCCCTGAAAGACATGTGCGTCCCCATTTTATAAATGAGAATCAAGGCAAAGAGAGATTAAGTGGCCTGCCTGAGGCGGCACCATTAGGTAGAGCTGGGATTTAATCTCAGGTCGGCTTAGCAATTGTGATCTTTCCACTGTCATGAAAGGGAAAACAACAGATTTGCTTAAAAACTAAGGAATTTGGTCCTGAAATGAAAGTTCTAATATAGAGTGGAAGTAGCAGTATATTGCCTGGCAGCATCTTAAAGATGCTGTCAAAGAGGTATACAGAAAGGACAGACAGCAAGAATGAGGAAGGGAGCAAGTCTTCAGGAGCAGCAGAGGAGGGAGGGCAAGCAGGAGATAGCAAATGCATCCTTGTCAAGTAAATAAGCAGAGGAGAATGCCAAAGGGGTGTTCTTGGAAACCCATCCAGAAGGTTGGGAGGAAGCAACTCTGGGACTGGCTGGGAAATTAAAAACACAGGTGGCAGTGGAATGAGAGAGATTATCCTTCAGGGTGCTCATTAAAGGCCTGGCAGATCATTTCAGGTGGTTATGACTTGGCTTTTTTTTTTAGCTGGCCAGTATGGGGATCTGAACCCTTGACCTTGGTGTTATCAGCACCACACTCTGACTGCACTGTCTGGCCAGCCCTGCGTGGTTATGACTTTGACAGATTCCTTGGATTCACAAGAGCAGAGCTTCAGGGATGGGGCAACTCTTTATTTTGTGTTATTGGACTCTAATGAGGATGGTCTTATTAATCTAGTTAGAACTCTTCCTGACCTTGCCTCCATCTTCAGGAACTTCAGGGCACCTTGCCAGCCTCCTGGCCCAGGAGTCCCTCAACTGGAACCTCTCAGCTTCCTCTTCGGTGGGTTTCTGACCTCGCTGGGTGATCACCCTATTCAGGCTTTGTCTTTTGGATTGTTCCACATCTTTGTCGTTGTTGTTTTTATTGAAGCATAATTTTGATTATACATATTTGTGGGATACAAAGTTGATTATCAGTAGCTGTGTACAACATGTGATGGTCAAATCAGGATAGTTAGCTTATTCATCATTACAATATGTAATCACTGTTTGTGTTCATTAACCAGTTTCTCATCAATTTCTCATTAACACCCCTCCCTCTCATGCTGTCCCTTTCCACCTCCAGTAACGACAGTTCTGTTCTCTCCTTTTAAAAGTTCAATGTATTATTATGATTGTTATTTCTTTCTTTCTGTCTCTCTCTTTCTTTATTGTTTATTTGTTTATTTATGAATTCAGCTCCCACTTATGGGTAAGGACATGCAGTATTTTTCCTTCTGTGCCTGGGTTGTTTCACTTAACAGAAATTTCTCCAGGCTTATTCACATCTTGTGTCTCAAAATCAGGTCTTCACCTCTTGGGTTAGCCTGACTGATTTCTTCCTCTCCCAGTAACTTTCCCCTTTGAAATCTCTTTCTTGTTCTATTTGAGAATCCAGACCACTCATTTACTAATTCACTCAGTTACCTCTTGTTTAAGGGAGAATGTGGTTGCAAGTAGCACAAACATATTAAAGCTGAAGGGAAAAAACCAGACCCTAAGGG
Organism: Galeopterus variegatus; assembly: GCF_000696425.1. NCBI lineage: Eukaryota > Metazoa > Chordata > Mammalia > Dermoptera > Cynocephalidae > Galeopterus > Galeopterus variegatus. Next base: position 185,961 of record NW_007729044.1, on the reverse strand, counting down.
TAGGTAGGGCAGCCATGTGTCATGAGGGGATGAAATCAGGGATTAGTTGGAAGATGATCAAGAATACAGACACAGTCTGTCTCTGTCTCTGTCTCTCTGACATACACACACCTCTATCTCTTATTTTTTCTCTTGAGATCTGTTTTTATATACCCCTTGTGAAGAAGTGTCCACTCAAGGAAAACGTATGTCTTTTCTATTCAAGTGCTCAACAAGGACTTCCCAGAGCTGCTCTGTTGCAGTTTCAAATTCAGAGAACCAAGAATCTGATTGATTCAGGTTGAGTCCAGAGTCTGTTCTAGGTCCAGTCTGCCTTGGCCGAGGGACTGTGAGTCACGAGAACCACACCCACTCAGCAGAACTATGGAAAGAGTCTCTCTGAGAAAGGGACATGATGGGTAGTTGTGATTGATTCAGGTTGAGTCCAGAGTCTGTTCTAGGTCCAGTCTGCCTTGGCCGAGGGACTGTGAGTCACGAGATCCACACCCACTCAGCAGAACTATGGAAAGAGTCTCTCTGAGAAAGGGACATGATGGGTAGTTTCTCTACCAAGGGAGTTATGAGTAAGGTGATAAGGAAGAAAGGACAGTCATTGCTGGGAAGTGTGTTTATGCAACAAATAATTGGAAGCTTGCCGTGTTTCATTTGTTAGGAAGAAAGACCAGTCAAGTGTCTTTTATAGTTAACTTCTGTTGCCTCTGTCTATAACCAGCCATTTCAACAGCCAATTCAGTAGCCTCCTGGAATCTCTTGACCTTCCCACCCACCTTGTCAATCCCTACCTCTGACTGTTCCACTGGAGAAATTCCAGAAGTTGTATTGACTGACCAATTCATGCTATCTTATCTTCGTGAACCCAGATGGATATGGCTCCTTTATATCATGTCAGATTGCATTCTTTATGGAGCTTTAAAAGATTCTCCACTTTCTGTAAATTCCCTTAGTTTCAATGGAGACTTAGGTCTCCAAAGTGGATGGGATTATGGTGATAATTAGGGTCTATAACTTTTAGAACTAAGTATGTTAAAATTTGACATCTTATATTTTAAGGTATAACAGCTTGAGTTCTAAAACTATTGGTTCCTGAGCAATATTGTATCTGAAAGAGAATGGAAAGAAATTGAAATTCACTGATTGTCCTTTGGAAAACTTTCTGAAATATCCATGTGAAGTAATATAAAAGTTTCCACGGATTCCTGAGACCAGGAGAAATAAGTAAGTATATGATGTGGAATGTTGGGCAGTGTACATGATGACCAGATTTAGAAATTGCTCAAATTTAGAAATGTAGCAAATAATAAATAAAATCTGCCTTCTCAAAATTTTTAAACTTCACTCTGTGTATCTTAGCTCTGTGAAGCCATGTACTATTTGAGAAGCTGATGAAAACTTTCTAATTTTCCTTAGAAAAATATGCGTAACCTGAATTGTACACAACATTCCCTTTTCTCATTCCTACTTCAAACTCCAAGGGCATCTAAGGACATTTAGGTCAAGAACATCTGTCTAGATGTTGCCTTTTAATCTTAAATATTGCATGTTTACCAGGAGTAAGTAGTTCCTAGTACTTAATGAAATGAATGAGGTTTTGGTAATGTGAGACATGTCTTTAGCTCACTGCTATTTCATTTGCGTTGAGAAGTAGGGTGCCAGGAATTTGGTGATAGTTAAAGGATGTGTTCATTGGTAAGGTGGAAACTTGGTGATGGACTGTACTACATTCACTAACTGTATACAGGTACGATATACTGGAGGTGGTAGATTCTAGTCCACCTTCAGGATTAAGTTACCCTGAAAGAGTTTGCATAGCATTGGGTGTCAGAGTAAAGTACAGGTTTAAATATTTTCATTAAGGATTTTTAGTTCATCATGTTTGTCTATGGGCGCCAAAATTCCCAGTTCACCTCAGACAATTCTATTTGACTTCTTTGTAATTGCAAATCAAACCCTACATTGCAAATTCAATTATACTGTAGGCATTTGTGATAGAGCAAGGAGCAAATGATTTTGGTGAGCTATCAAGTAAGAGGTAATTGGGTACCTACTGTGTTCCCAGTTATATGCTAAGGGCTGAAGAAGGCTCTAAAGAAGTGTAGGACACCTTTTCTATCCCCTTGCCATCTTTTGAAAATCATTAGAGACCAATTTCCTTTTTCTGTATAGACAGTGAGTAAGGAATGGAGCAATGATACACCTTGTCTTTGATGGACAGTTGACTCTACCTTGGAACTTAACCTGAGCATGAAGTTTCATCTAGGGAAGGAAGCTTCTTGTCCAATTTATTTACCTTTCTGGAACAGCCATTGATGTAACGTTTCTTCCTCTTCTGTAGAAGCCTAGCCAGTGTCCAGGAGAATGGGCACAGTGTCCTTCCAACACCAAGCCACTATAGGGCTTCTTGAAGGAGTTTGGGTGGGGGAGTTGGGGAAAGTCTCAGATCTTGTCTTTCTCAGGCAAGCATGTAAGGTCACTTTCCCATTTAGCTCACCCACCTGCCTACAATATGCTCCCTTGATAAGTGAGAATAAAAATGATCATTGTAGCTCATAAAGCACTTCTTACATGCACCCTAAATGAAATAATGACAATTAATAGTGTTTATTGGCTGCCAAGTACTGTGCTGAAGGTCTCACATATGGTATCGCATTTAATCCACATGGTGAATATGTTACTGAACCCAAGTCCATCTGCCCGCTGCCAAACAGAAACAAACGACTCAAACTGAAGTTGCCGGCATTCCTGAATAAAGCTGCCTTCCCTTTTCACCAACATTTGACTTTTGAGTTGTTTGTTTCTGTTTGGCAGCAGGCAGCTGGACCTGGGTTCAGTAACAATCCTGTGAAGCAGGTACTGTTAGTATTATCCTTTTTTATGTGAGTAAGGCGAGGCTCAGAGGGGAGGTCATTTGTCTAAAGTTACAGTTAGCAACTGGCAGATCTGGGGTTTAATCCAGGCAGACTAACTCTAAAGTCAGTCTCCAAAGTTAGGGTGGACTGTAGTATGGACTGGCGAGCCCTGGGTACACAAGGGAATATTAGGATAGATATAGACGCTGCATTAAATAACTTTGAAGCCCATGAATGAGAAAGTCATTCCCTTTCCAGATCTCATTAAGTACTTCTGATGAACTTCAATGAGAAAGTCTCGACTTGGCACCAATCTTGAACACCTCCTTTACACTTATTAGGGGTTTCCTACCCTTAATGTAGAATGTGTAGTGACATTCCTACATGATGCCTGCATTGTAATTCTGGCAGCCCCATTTTTTTTTCCTTTGTACCCCAAATGCTGCCTGTTCAAATGTCATATACTGCCTGTGAGCAGAACTGGCATCATGGTGTTATTGGGGCCTGCCTTCTGGGTTCTTGCTTGCCTTTGTACCTCAAATGCTGCCTGTTCAAATGTCATATGCTGCCTGTGAGCAGAACTGGCATCATGGTGTTATTGGGGCCTGCCTTCTGGGTTCTTGCTTGGTTGTCTTTGATGGTGGTCAAGAGCACTAGGTTTGCAGATGGATTGCCTGGGTTCCATTTCCAGCTGTGGGACTTTTGTCAACTTACTTTATCTCTCTCAACCTGTTTCCTTACCTGTAAAGTAGGTGTGATAATAGTACCTACTTTAGATGTAAATTTAATAAGATTTAAATTTAATTGGATTAAATGAGGGAGTTCATGTAAAAATATTTAGCACCATGACAACATGAATAAACATCCAAATAATAGATGATGATAACCAGGAAGGAAGCCAATGTGACAAAGCTAACACATGGAAGAATAGAGAGATGAGAGAATGTCAGAGAAATGGAACCAGACCCTTGATTGCACCATGCCTGAAGCCTGCCCCACCTCTGGTTTTCCTGCAATTTGTATAAGCCAATTTGAGTAGAGGTTTTGTTACTAATAGCTCAATACATCTCGATCAATAGAGCCTTGAATATTCGGGCTCTCTGTTTAGAAGCTTTGTGGTTACAAAAATAAGTAGGTCCCGGCTTCTGCCATGAGAATCTATTCTAGCAGAGAAAATGCTGTACATACATCCATTAAAAAAAGGAAAGAGAGTTGTACCTGCAATTGAAAGGTACAGTTAAGATGCTTTAGTGGCCCAGAGTAGGAAGAGATGAGGGGAGACTTCATACAGGAAAGGAGAAATTGAAGACAATCCCTGAGGATGGACTAGTATTCAAAGCGGTAGGAGGTGGGGGCAGGGTTGAGTGGTGGAAAGTTCAGGTTCTTGATAGAAGGAATGGCCAAGAGAAGACAGATAACTGGAGACTTATTTCACAAAACATAGGCATGAAGGCAGGGCAGAATTAGTGCTCCAAGTATTGCACTTATATTTAAAGAGGAGAAAGAGAAATTGGCCCACAGAGGCCACATTTTCTTTTTTTTTTTTTTTAAATTTTTATTTTGTCTTAATAATTTTCTTGGCCTCAAGGAGTTTAAGAGCCATGCACACAGGACTGGAAAATGAGAAAGGCCTTCCTTTTGGATATTTGAGGAAGGAGAAATGAGTAAGGTGCATCAGGCATTGGTTAATTCTCAAAAGTCAAAGACAATTGACATGATTATGCATGATGGTGGAAGTGTGGTGCCTGACCTGGAGTGAAAGGGATCATTTCCCAAATGAATGGAGCAAAGAGAAAAGAACTATTAAATGTTTAGCATAGATTAAGGTGCCACCCCCTTATGCTAAGAAGGCAGATGGAGAGGCCTTTCTAGGGAATTTGCTTTGCAGGAGAGGAGCTGCCTTTGTTTGCTTTTCTGATGACTTGGATTTGTACAGCTGCTCATGGTTCTTGAACTTCCTGGAAAAAGTACAGGCAGATAGAATTGTGATGGAATCAGCATCCCAGCCCTGCCTTTCCTAAGAACATTGTGAATTCCAATAGTATTTAGCTTCATTCCAGCAGCTGCCTGGCTAGACGTGATCAGGCAAGGGGTGTGGTGTGTGTGTGTGTGTGTGTGTGTGCGCGCGCTTGCGCGCACGCAGAACCAGTGCTATAATTAGATCGATGGTTATTTGGTTTGGGGGAGACATTTTCCCAGGTGTTTCATTTTCTTGGAATTCTTCAGGTCTGTAATACCATTCAGAAGACCAGTAGAAAATTTAGTACATCAGAGGACTCTTTATAATGAGAATTATTCTTTGAAAAAATATAGCTTATTGCACACATTTTCCATCAGAAACTAATGAGTATTTGTTAGGAATTTGGGTGGGGTTTGGTGTCTGCCTGCCACTGCTCTTTTCTCCTTTCCCCAGGGTCTGACTGAGGGTACTCTATTCTTAAAGACCAGCAGTCACAGGGGAAACAGCATATGGCTTTATTACTCCCTGAGGATGGGGTTGGTATCCATCCATTCAGGGATTTTGTGATTGGGTGAGAGAGCTTGCTACTCCCTCCTGACCAAAACCCGAGATGACAAGCCCGCCACATGCTAACCCCACATGGCTGCTGCCATGTTCAGGGGAAATCAGGGCTAGCCAGAGAAAGAGGTTCTGGTGTGCTTACCACATAGATGGCCAGAAGTGAAGGGTAATGGGGGGTTGATGGGGCCCTGTTTTGCAATGCTGGAAAGCTGGGTGGATGGTGATGCCACCTGAGGAAGCAGCAATTCCAGGAGCAATCATCATGCAAGAGGGGGGAAGGTGGGAGCTACACAACTGGGATGTGGGGCACGGCTGTTGGCCTTTTGCACTACNAAGGTCCATCCATGTTGTTGCAAATGGCAGTATTTCATTCATTTTTATGGCTGAGTAGTATAGAGGCCACATTTTCTTAGAGGCTTTTCTTTTCTTCTCTGAATCAGGAGAAGTTAGTGTGGTGCTCAATATTATGTGGAGGCACATGTCAGGACAAACTGTATTTTGCTTCTTTGATTTTTTCCTATGTGTTCCTTGCTCTGTGAGCTCCTCTGGGACTGTCACAGGACAGCAGAGGGGTGAGTCTAAGAGTTCATCCATTAACATGCTTATGGTCAAAGGGGAAAGGTGCTTGCAGATCCAACAAAAGTTCTGGGTCTGTTGAGTTTTCCTTTGCTTAATTCTTTGATGCACCTTTTCTGTTATTTGTGTATGTCTGTGTGTGCACGTGTGTGTGAGTGAGAGAGAGGGAGAGAGAGACAGAGAGAAGAGGAGAAAAGAGGAGAGGAGAAGAGGGCAGGAGAGGGAGGGGAAGAGAGAATCTCCAAAATATCATTGTTGGATGTACAAGTATTGCTATATTCCAAGGAGATGCCATACCACAATCTTGGGAACAGTTTGTCCTGTTGTTCTTCTCCTCTACTGAGTCAGTGGAATTAGAATATCCTGCTCCTGAAACCGAGTTCAGATGAGCTGCTTAGCGATGGCTTGGAGAGTTGCCTTGACCAAGGTATTGACTCCCATAGCTGAATCCAAGCCAGTTCATGTTGATTTGCAGATGGTCAAACAATATGATGCTGAATGACTGAAATGGATTAAGTCAATAAATATGGAACTTCTACTATGTGCTGGACTAGGTGATGAAAGTATAGTAGTCGACAAAAATTCCTGACTTTATGGAGCTTCCATTCTAGTGGGGGTAGCAAAAGGAGTCAAAGGTCTTGGGCTTGAGCCACTGGGTAAGGCTAAGGGCAAAACAGGCTCAGGATAGGGGAGAGATCAGTAGTTTGGTTTTTTGATCATGTTTGTTGACAAAGTTTCATTCATCCAAGTGAGGATGTTGAGTAGGGGCATGGGTTTGGTGGAATTTGCTTTCTCGAGGCCCCTGCTAGAATATCATTATGGGGATGGTTAGTGTGGATATTGGGCTGCAGTGGGTTGGAATTGGTAATGCTGATTTTTATACTCTTCTTGCAAGGAGCTTGTCTTTGAAGAATGATAACTGGAGAGGATGCAGAGTTTGGGGAATCTCCCTTCTGATTCAAATGTGTGACATACTTGCCCATATTTTTAACTTGTAGGAAATGGGCCAGTAGGGAGAGGGGTTATCGGTAGAACAAAGTTTGGAAGAGGAGGGAGACAGAAAGATCAGTGTTGGGCAGGAGGTGAGTTTTCTCTTCCTCAAACCCAGGGAACAAGTGGTCAGAAAAGGTTCCGATAAAGAGACATTAGTAGGTGTGGAGTAGAAGAAGTATCTTTTCATTTAAGAAGACTGCTTGGTTAAACAGAAAGATAAAGCCACAAACTAGGAATTAATTTAAACCTGGCTTGGATGCCAAACTGGATGTGATGTTGGCCAAATCACCTCCTTTTTCTGGGCCTCAGTTTCCCCTGCTGCATTGTCATACTGAATGAAATTGTCTCAAAGGCTCATGTGAAACATGCCCCTATTTTAAACTATTCGAACATTTTCAGAGCAATTAAGAGAGTCCTGGTGGCAAAAGAAAGTCAATGCTGTAATAATATGACTTGTGTACAGTTTGATCAGGGTGTGGGGCTAGGGTGAGGCAGGTGTGGTCAAAGCAGGCAAAAGTAGACTTGTTGGCAATCCTATTTAATGTGCTGGGGGTTTTATTTAAGTGCTGTTGATGGGGTGATTTGCTTGCTATGGGATGACACAGCAAGCCCATTACCATGCTCAGTGGATACAGCAGCCACCAGCATTTCCCCAGGAGAAATTTTACAAAGTAAAGGCTAATTTTACTTTTGCTGTTGATGGCATTTCTCAGCTATATTAATTACCATCCTGATAGAAATGCTGCAGAAATATACCCCATGCTCTCAAGAGTGAAGAGGGGAAAGGAGGTTGCTCTTAAATAATCCAAGAAAAGGTTTTACCTGTGGATTCCAAAGCTACAGTGCTTCCTTAGTCATGGCTTTCTTAAGTGGCAGATGCCCTGGCTTGAATAGAATTTCTGTGTTTGTCTTATTTTCAGCTTCAGACTATGTGATTTTTTCCCTATTCAGTGTCAATTGCTAACGAAATTATTTTAGGAAAGAAAATGATAGTTATGGACTGAATGTAGTGTCTCAGTTTTTTAAAAATGTATTTTGAGAATTATATTTTGCTTTCTTCCTCAACTCCTTAGTAAATATCTGGGCTGTCTACCCATGTCTGTCCATCCATCCATCCACTTATAAAAATAACATCCCTGAATGTGGCAGTTGTTTAGTAAGTAGCTGTCAAATGAAATGCACTAATATATACAGAGTCAAGGCCTCTAGGGCTTCGTGAGGCCAGGAGGCTTGGATCTAATTCTGGTTTCACTACAAGTTGGCTGTGTGACCTTGGGAATTAGTTGCCAAGGTTGGAAAATTGAGAGACTTCATGTAAAAACTTGGATTTCCAGATTTTCTTTAACACCAGGAAGATCTGGTAGCCCTAAACCCAGGGAGCTGGAGCTAAGCAGTTCCTGTTTGCCTTAGGTAGGACATTGTCTCTCCAGGTTCTCTAGTACATTTCCTGGTTGGTAGATGTACATTCTTAGTTTAAAGGTGAAATGAAGCCCCCCTCCCACAATCAGGCATCCAGTGCCAGTGCCCTGGGGCCTTCCCTGGGACCCGGGGAATGGAGAAGGGGACCGGACCCCCCTCCCACAACCAGGCACACCGTGCCAGCACCTCGGGACCCACTCGGGGACCCAGGGGATGGAACTGGGGATCAGACAATCTCCGCAACCAGACACACTGCCAGCACCACGGAGCAGGCCAAAAACACCTCCTCCATGTGGGTGGCTCACCACAGCCACCATGATAAACATGGCTGCCGCGAAGGCAGCTAGACTCCACAACCACCACACAGATGGTCCGCCAGCTACTGGAGTGCGTTGACACAAGGAGAGTCACCAGCAGAGATAAAGACAGGAGGAGGATGTCTATCTCCACAGAGCCCATTTCATAGTGACGGAAGAAGCATCTGCTCTATGACAGTATTGGGGGACCTGATCACACCTCTCAGCATTGGACAGATCATTTGGGCAGCAAATCAACAGAGTAACCATTATTCTTTCAGAGGCAGAGAAGAAATCTAGGGTGATTAGAGGGGGGAGGAGAAGAGGAAGGGGAATGAGAAGGGTTTAGACAAAGGGCACAAAGAACAGTTACAATCTGTAATAATATATAGTAATATTGATTTGATCAACATATCTCAATGTTGAAATCCAAAAATATGTATAATCAATTTTGATTCAATAAAAATTGAAAAAAAAAAAGGTGAAGAACATTTTCAAAGTCAACATGTTGGTAAATTATGAGCGTTGTTTGGTGTTGCAGAGTCTTGAGTGAAAACCCTGACTCCACCTGTGGGAGAGGGTGGCAGGGGCATCTTAATAATTTTCTTGGCCTCAAGGAGTTTAAGAGCCATGCACACAGGACTGGAAAATGAGAAAGGCCTTCCTTTTGGATATTTGAGGAAGGAGAAATGAGTAAGGTGCATCAGGCATTGGTTAATTCTCAAAAGTCAAAGACAATTGACATGATTATGCATGATG
>NW_007729044.1:161782-174841 GCF_000696425.1 Galeopterus variegatus | reverse complement strand
GGGGGAAGGTGGGAGCTACACAACTGGGATGTGGGGCACGGCTGTTGGCCTTTTGCACTACAGTGACCTTGTCCACTAGCACAACACATTCCACTCAATGCCCTAGTCACTGGCCAGTCACATTAGCCATACCTTTTTTGAGCAGGTTCAGTAAGGACTGGCAGAGAGGTACAAGTCAAGAGTGATAAACATTGCCTCTTGATGTCCAACTGCCTCTTAGAGATTGGGTAATAGGATTTGTCACAAATTTCCACACATAAAGACAAACCTTGTTAATGTATCTATCAGTTATTTTCTAGGCACTTCCATATTCCTGATTTTATAATTTACCCTTTATTGATAGCTAGATAGATATTGGAATAAAGTAATAGTACTAGCTAACATTTATTGAGAGCATACTGCCTACCAGGCACCTGTATTAACTCATTTGCTCCTCATAATGACACTGTGAGGTAGGTGTCATTTTTGTTCCCATTTTACAAAGGAGAAAAAGGAGGTATACAGCTAGCAAATGGTGGAATCAGGATGCAACTCTCATGATCTGGTTCTAAAGCGTATGTTCATGGCCATGCATGATTGCAGAAGGGGCCAGCCCAGCAATTGGGAGATCCGGTGTGTAGCCTAGAGCCTGGCTTGGCTCTGCTACAAACCCATTGTGTGACTGACAGCTTGCCAATGAAGTCCTCACTTTGAGCCTCAGTTTCTTGATCTGTAAAGTGAAGATGTGGATTTCTGATCAAGGTTTTTGGGTCCATGACTTACTGTATTAGTTTCCCAGGGCTGCCAAAACAAACTACCACTAACTTAGTGTCTTCAGACAACAGAAATTTATTCTCTTACAGTTGTGGAGGCCAGAAGTCTAAAGTCTAGGTATTGGCAAGTTGAATCTTCCTGAAGGCTCTGAGGGAGAACACATTCCATGCCTCTCTCCTTCTGGTGGCTGCCAGAAATCCTTGGCATTCCTTGGCTTGCAGACACATCACTCCAATCTCTGCCTTCGTCTTCACATCATTGGTGTGTTGATTGTACCTTCCTCTTATAAGGACACTCATCATTGGACTTAGGGCTTGCGCTAAATCCAGGGTGATCTCATCTCAAGATCTTTGACCTCAGTAACATTTGCAAAGACTCTTTTTCCAAAGAAGGTCATATTCAAAGGTTCAGGGAGTTAATACTTAGATAAATCTTTTTGGGGGCCAGTCTTCATCCAAATACACTCCCCCTCTAGCTTTTTTTCTGCTACCGAATGACAAGACCTCAGTAACATTTGCAAAGACTCTTTTTCCAAAGAAGGTCATATTCAAAGGTTCAGGGACTTAATACTTAGATAAATCTTTTTGGGGGCCAGTCTTCATCCAAATACACTCCCCCTCTAGCTTTTTTTCTGCTACCGAATGACAATGATCATGGATCTTGGAGAAGAAAGGATCTTGAAGAAAGCTAATTGGTGGCTGAGACCTCTTGGGAAGTTTGATGTAGTAGTTAAGAACATAGAGTCTAGAGTTCAGAGCTCTGGTTTCAAGCCCCGGTTCTGCTACTCACCAGCCCTGTGACTTCAGAAAAGTCACTGAATCCTTCTGGGCTCAATTTCCCACTCTGTAAAATGGAGCTAATAATAGAAACCTTAGTGTATGTGAAGTGCTTAGAACACTTCATATTAGTGTTAGCTGCTATTATTGTTGTTGTTACTTCTATTTAAAAGTGAAGTTTATGTCTATGATTTTAATAGAGAAATAAATTTTATGAGGGATGCATTTAAAAGATGGCAAGGAACAGCCCACAAGCATGCTATTTTTCCACCATATTTTAAGTAGGATGTCCAAATGCGTCTGAAATGTGAGGATTATATTTTGCAGCATGCTGAAACAATTTTTGGCCCAATCTTCGTAGACATCAAGATAAGCTGAAAGCAGAGTAGGACTGTTCTCACATTGGAAGAGGCAGCAGACAGATGGAAGGTGGCTGAGGGAGCATTTTGATGTGCTCGTGGAGGAGGCGTTAATATTTCAACATCTTTCTCGTTATTTACAGATAATTTTTATGAGAGATTTTCGGAGATGCTCAGTTTTTTTCCCTTTCCTCTGAGTGGCACAGAATTATCACAAATCAATCTGTTAATAAGAAGCTAAAGAACTCAGCAGTCCCCTGTTTGGGAATTGACTGTAGTTCAAGTTTTGTAACAAAAATGAGGTTTAAGTTTCTGGATTCTGATTTTTTTCCGAGATGATTAATCACTTTGCAAATTTCACCCACTAGCCTAGACTCAGCAGGAATAATTATTGGCCTAAGTCTTGTGCTAGAAATAGATGAGCTAATTGATTCATATTAAGATTACATTCCTACTCTATTCTGGGCAAAGAGGAGAGAGAAGTGCACAGGATAAGATGTAAATTCTTTGAAGGTGGGAACATAGTGGAAGACAGACCTTCAAATAAACCATCCCAATGTGGTATGATAACTGCTTTAATCAAGATGCTTAAAGTAGTTAAGAGCAAGGCCTCTGGAGGCATACATACTTGCATTTAAAACTTGCCTGTAAAAACAAAACCAAAGAAAACCCAAAACTTGTCTCTATGTCACTAACCAGTTATTTGGTTTCTCTAAGTTTCTGTTTCAGAACTTAGAAGCTGGGGTTAACTATTTTCCCTGTAGTAAGGTTTGAATGACATAATAGACACAGAGTGCTTAGCACAATGCTTGGCACATAGTAAGTGCTCAGTAAATGTTAGTCATAATTATTACAGGAATAAAGTGCTGTGGGAAGAGCTCTCTATAAATTTGTTACTTTATTCATATGGCTTAATATTTATGTATCACACTGCGTGTTACACTTAATGAATGCATGCTTTATTACTTGTCTTTAAATCTTTCACCAAAGTTCTTTACTAAATTTATATTCTATATCACAGGGACATAAATTAAAATCAGTTTGCTCTATATATATCCTGAAATTTGACATTTTGGATACAGCTTTGCATATAATTTTTAAAAAAACCATCACTATAATTATAGGGACTAAATACTTAGACACGAAAAAGATATTCTGTTTCAGATTATAAGGAACACAGCCTCACTCAGGACAACTCCAGCAATGAGGCTCTGTTTTAAGAAAATAAGAAATGGTTAATCATAACTGTTAACAGCACAGACCTTTGGGGGGTCCCAGGTCTGCCCATTACAGGTTTATGACTTTGAGTAAGCCAACTTCTTGGAGATGCTTCTTCAGCTATGAAAATGGTGATAGTGATTCTTGCCTCAACACTTCATAGTGAAGACTCCATGAATAATATGGAAAGCCCTTAGCACAGAGCAGAGTAAGCGTTCAACAGATGCCATTATTACTCAGATGGTGTTAAGAGGGCTGGAATTGTCTAGAAATCTGATAATAGGAACCAAGGGATAGCTGGGGCTCAGGGAGTTGAGGATACACGGTGTCATTAGGGGCTGAAGTAGCAGGAGATTTACATCTTTACTCAAGAGTTCTGTTATTAACATATCTTAGCTACGATTATTTCTCTCCCTGTTCTCTTTTCTCCCTATCTACACTGGCTTATTCTTTTTACATTCCTGGTTAAATTCCTGAGAGAATCTGGCCTACTTATCCACGTATCACCAGTCTTTTGGGAGCAGTCCCCCCCCCCCAACTTTAGTGAGGTATAACTGGCATTCAAAAAAAACCCCCTGCACTTAATTAGTGTATACCATTTGGTGAGTTTGAGCATATGTACACACCCTGTGGGCAGAGTTTTTGTACGCGGAAGTCGTAGCGCGTGGGGCAGGTTGAGGATGGAATGCTGTGGGGTCACGTGCCACCTCCGGCCCAATGAGCGAAGCGGGGCGGGGCCTCCTGTGAGCGCCCGCAGGCCCGACAGCTCAGAGTTCCTGCTGTCGGCGGACAAGGAGCGCGGGAGTACTGGCAAGACGGTGTGAACCCGCTGGTAGGTATTTTGGTAACTGGATTGATGATAACATGGATAGCGAAGTTCCTGGATGCGGAGGTGTGATTTGGCCCCTGCCTGGCTGGCCGGCTTTATCTTGTACCACCCCCACCTCTCACCGGGTGACAGCCACAGGGACCGCCCCCTGTTTCTCAGGCGTGCGTGCAAGGCTGTGCTTTAGGGCCTTTGCACGTACTGCCTCTGTCTGCACTGCTGCTCCTCCTGGTGGAATATTGGGCTTCCTGTCCCTTCCCGTTTCAGCCAGATGTCACCTACTCAGCTCTCTCAGTCCTCTACTTCGGTTTTGACGCTGTCTGAAGGAGCCATCGAGTCCTTTCCTTACCACCCCATTTAGTTCTTTTGCTGCACTTATCACAATGTCCTTGTTTGCTTATTCCTCTATTATCTGTCTGAAATGATATGTAAATATCTATTGCTCATATATTTCTAGAACATCCCCATTAGAATAGAGGCTGTTCAATAAATTTATTTTCAATAAACAAGCTGTGGCTTCCACTGCATTTGACCATTACAAAGCATATGTGTGTGTGTGTTGGGGGTGGGGGTAGGGAAGTGGGTGTGCGCGTGTGTTTGGGAGAGAGAGTGAGTCCCAGGGAACCTCTTTAGTCCCTCATTGTGCCTATTTCCTTTTCTTAACCCAGATTGCTTGAGTTCAAATCCTGCTGCCTTCACTAGTGACCTTCAGCTGTGTGTCGTTGGGCAAGCAACTTAGCCTCTCTCTGCTTCAGTTTCTCATCCATAAAATAGGGATACCTCATAGAATTGTGTGAGGATTAAATTAATCAATCCTTGTAAAGTGCTGAGAGCAGAGCCTGGTACAAAGTAAGGCAACTCAGCACATGTTAGTATTTATTATTATGAAGTGCTGGGCAGCTGCTGGGGTTACAGTGCTGCCCTCTGAAGGAGCCTGTGGTTCACAAAGGCTATTGGGGTGAGGTGGACATTATTCTTTTACTCACACGAAAATATATCATTATAAAATATGTAATGCTCTGAAGGATGTTCAGGGTGCTATGAGCAGTATAAAGGCAGAGACCTCATTTAGATTTGCACTGGGGCACTGGTTGGGAAGGCTTCCCTGTGGAAGTGATACCTGAGGCTCAGGGTATATCTACCCACAGTTCCATTCCCGGGTGGTGCCTAGGCCCTGTCACCAGAAATTCTGATTCAGTTGTTGGGACACAGCCTGGGCATTGCGTTTTTAAAAAAGCTCCCTATGGGGCTGTAATGTGTAGTCAGGGCGTCTTGTTAGAAATGCAGACTCAACCGCCACCGGGACCTTGTGAATCAGAACTTGCATTTTAACAAGATCCCCAGGTGATGTGTGTGCATAATAAGTGTGAGAAGTTTTGGTTTGTGCACAGACTCACCCAAAGTTTGTCAAAAGAATAGTTTTCTGAGTTCTGACCCCAGAAATGCTGACTCAGGAGGTCCAGTGTGGGGCCTACAAATCAGTATCCTTAAGAAACGCGCTATGTGGTTCTGAAGCACTTGGTTTTAGATCAGATTTAAGAACACACTCTCAAGAATGTCAGGAAAGGAATTAGAGAGGGCGTGAGAAGGATGTAGACTTGGACTTAAACCTCAAAATGCTTCTGGCCTGATGAAGTCTGGGGCTTCCCTCCTGTGAATCCATCCACAGAATTCTAATACTTTTTGATCTTTTAAGCTTTAAATAAAACTTGGAAAAGGATAGTGTTCACGCTAGGAATACTAATCGTCTATTAAATTGAAGGGTGGGTGAAAGTTTTGGGTATAGTTAAGTTTAGAGGTCTGGGCTCCTCTGGAATAGTCTTTATCCGCTCCTGAGACCAATTGTTTTATGTGGCTCAGAATAATAAAAAGACACTTATCCTGTCTGTCTTAATTTTCCAGATGGCCTCCAGGAAAATTTCCAAGTAGAAATCACATTTATTCAGTTCAAGAATCTGCTGGGAAGATGATATAGTTATAGAAAAAGCCAAATTCTCATTGACTTTGAACTTAGCATTTTTCTGAATTACTGTCTCTCTAGGTTTTAAAAATTTGTTTACTTTTTTTTTTCCATGACTCCTTTGCATCTCTGTGACTTCCATTTAATTGTCCTCTTGATCTGTGTAACAAAATTAAGAGGTAAGGACTTTTGCATTTATTGAGGATTTAGTTTGATTTTTCTCCTCCCTTTCCTATAGACACATAGTACAGTTACAGTAGGAGGAAGTTTTGAATGTCTCTTATGTGCATCATACTCTCCTAGGCACTGTGGGGTGTGAGCAGGACTGGCCACATAATTGGCAGGGCTCAGTGCAAAATGAAAAAGCAGGGTCCTTGTTAAAAAATTATTAAGAGTTTCAAGATGGTGACAGCAGTGCATTAGACTAAGCACACAGCTCTTCTAAGTCTGGGGCCCTGTGTGGCTCCATAGGCCATGCCCATGCAGCCAGCCTGGGTATGAGGTCCTGGGGTGCCCAGCAAGGAGTCACACTTATAGCAAGAGGATGAAATTTACTCTACCTTGGCTCCTATTTGCACCTCCCTGGGGCAGTAGCTCTTCTCCTTTCTTATCTGGCTCTTCACACCTTTGGTGGGGGTGGGGGGAGGGAGAGTATCCAGAAACCCATATTCTTTTGGTGAGATGGACACAGCACACAGGATAAATAAACCCACATACTGCTGTTGGAGGTGTAAATGGGCACCTGCTTCCTGGAATGAAATTGTCAAATGTGTATCAAGAGTTTTAAACATGTTCATGTCCTCTGACCCAGTAATTCTTCTAGGAATTATATGCTCACAGAGTAAAAAGATGTTTATCACAATTGTTTTATATTAAATATTGACAAAATATGGGAACACCTAAATATCTAATAGTGGAGGATGTCCATATTATCATATTACAAAATACTATCCAGAAATTTAAATTTGAAGAATATTTAATGCCATGGGAATTGTTTATGAGCTCTATATGTATGTATGTATCTAATGTTATATATTATGAATGAACAATCATTGATTCTTTCCCTTCAGTCACCCCTTAAAATAGACAGGCTTAGATATGGGGTGGACATTGACTGCTCAGGGTCACTTCCCAGGCTGGGTCCATCCATTCTTTTCTCATCATCGTCAAATGTTTTCACCCCTCATGCTCTGACGTTTTCTGCCTAATATTCCCCATGCATCCTTTATTTGTGTTTGTACTTGTATTTGCACCTTCCTTGCTCTGCACCTTTGCTTGGTCTGCCAGGGCTAGTCTTCAAATCTTCATACCCACATGTTGAAATCCTATCCCTCCATCAAACCAGTACAAATGCCACTTCCTCTGAGAAGTTTTTTCCCCTTCTAATTATCCCAGCCAAAAACTGAGTTCTTCCTCCTCTGAATTTTTTTATAGCATGTTGATTGTATTACTCATATAGCATGCTCTGTAAATTGTTTTCTGTCATAGTATTTGTGTGCAAATCTTCTCTTTTCCACTGAATTATTAGCCCCTCAAGGAGGAGATCTTATTTTGCATATCTTTGAATCACCCAAGTTGCCTCCCTTCTAAGAGTTGTTTGATATATATTTTCCTAGTGCATATGTTCAGTTAATTTGCATGATGAGGGAAATACAAATAGAGAATTTCTAGGAAAAAGATAAAGCAAAATGAGAAAGGGATAAGAGTGACTGTAAAAATTTAAAATCTCTTCAATTAATTTAGTGGAAGAATAAAACTAATTTTAATTGATTTACAAAATAAGAGGCCATCTCACAGGTGTTGTCATATGTCTAATACTTTTCTTTACTAGGTACATCATTCATTCATGTACATGGAATATATTTGAGAACATTATAAGTCATTGGATGTAAGTAATGAGAGATCCTGTGGGTGGGCTGCCTGTGTTCACTGGAGAATTGATCCTGTCACAAATGTAGGTTAAGTGTTTGTACAGACCACTTAAAATACTTTTGTTTGTTTCTTTGTAGACCAATGTATGTATCTTAATGAAGAGGCATTTGTTTTGATTGAACTCATTTGGGGACTGGATATGAATGAGAAAGTGTCATGCTTTTGTCACAAAGTATTGGTAGTGAGAGAAGATGTGGGAAAGATTAGTTGGTCCTCAATCTTAGAGATAATGTAAATCTAATCTCCCGGTTCTTTGCTGGAAAAATTCTTTTGCTCTCTGCAACAATACATTTGGAGATAGGAAGAGATTTCAAGTATCAGTAAAGGTGGGTGGATTAATCATCGAATCAGAACCATCCCCAAGAGTCTGAGTGGATTCATTTAGTCAGGAGATGTGGACTCTGTGGGACTCTAGATCTCTATCCTGGACTTCCTCCCCTATAACATTTGGAAGAAGATAAAGGCATGCCCATTAAGTTTTCAGACAAAGTTGGATGAGAGAATTAGGCTGCATTAAGAACTTGGTAAAGGAAAACAAAAAGAAGTTACCTTTATAAAAACTTAAAACTTTGTTTTGATTTGATCCTTTAAGGTAACACAACATGGTGGAGAGAGAACATGTCTTGGAGTCAAAAGTGAAGTTTGTGCACTTGAACCTTGACTCCGACCATACTAGGTATGTGATCTTAGGTGACTTGTCTTTCCCCATCTGTGACAATCACAATGCTGGCCCACCTCACAGCATCACTTTGAAGATTAAAGTGGATTACAGCACATAGATTTTCCTACAATAGATTTCCAACAAATAACCATTTTCCTTAAGGGCAGAGACTAGGGCTCACCAGGGCTGGCAACAATTGGCAGGGCCTAGTGCAAAATGAATATATAGGAAAACAGTGCTGTTAAAGTGTAAAACTGCCATATTCAGACATAAAGCTTTTTCTTTCTTTCATGGCCTCTTTCTAGAGCTATCATGGTGGGGTTTTTGCTTTGTTTTGTTTTTTACTATTTAATGTAATTCTTTTTTTTTTTGTCTTTTTTCCGTGTCCGGCAACGGATCGCAACCCTCAGTGTTGCTCCCGTACCGGACCGGGGACCGGCAACGGGATCGCAAGCCTCGGTGTTGCTCCCGCGCCTCGCTCAGCCAGTGAGCGGGAGCCGGTCGGTATGTGGGATCCGAACCCTCGGACGGGAGCGCTGCCGCGCTTCCCAAGCGGCGCACCATCCAGTGCGCCACCGGGCCGGCCCAATAATTGTACATTTTTGAACATAGGTGGTTCAATCATCCACAAAAGTCTATGGTACATGCGACTTCACTGCAGTTCCATGAAGAAGGCCCAAGGAACCTGCTCATTGCAAGTTCATTATGCACCTCTAGTGTGATGTGGCTGAAGGGGAATGATCAAATAAGGACAAAACTAATATTACATTGAAAGGAGCTTGATATCCAGCTTAAAAAAGAAGATGACTTTCAGACCTTTCCTGAAGCACAACCTTTCCTTCTGTCCCTTGTAGACTGGAAGGTGATAGAAGGCTGTGAAGAATTGGTCTTTGGAGATTTGGAAACTAGATCATATGATGAAAGGCTGATGATGTTTAGTCTGGAGAAGTATTGGACTTGTACAATGAATGAACATGTGATAAGTAAACATGAAATGTTTGAGTCTTTCAGTGCAGTGCTTCTCAAACTTCAGAGTGTACATGAACGACTTGGGGATTTCATTAAAACGAAGATTCTGATTTAATAGGTCTGGGTTGGGGCCTGAGATTGTATTTCTAACAAGCTTTTAGGTGATGCTGATGCTGGTGCATGAACCACACTGTGAGTGGCAAGGCCCCAGAGCAGCTCTGTTTGATGGAACACCATGAGGTGATGGAAATATTCTATATCTGCATTGTTCAATGTAGTATCCACCTGCCACATGTGGCTGTTGAGCACTTGAAATGTGGCTAGCGTGACTGAGAAACTGAATTTTTGATTTTATTTAATTTCACTTAATTAAAATTAAAATTAAATAGTAACTAGTGGCTACTGTATTGGACAATGCAGTTCTAGAAGGTATAACTAAGAGTAATGATTGGATCTTAAAGGGATTTAGCCTTTATTTTTGTTGTCTCAGTTTTGAAACAATTGTAGCTGTTTAGTATTGAAAAGGCTACCTAGAAAATTAGCATAGTATTCAAGTCAATGACCATCTGTCAGGGCTGTAGAAGAAGGGACGCTCCTACTGAGGTGGGACTATGGAACCAAGAGGTGGTAGCATGTAATGGGAACAGAGGGTTAATCTACTTAACACAGTGGTTCTTAGCTGGGGATGATTTTGCCCCCCCCCCCCAGGGGGCATGTGGCAATGTCTGGAGACATTTTTGGTTGTCACAACTGTGGGGAAGTGCATCTGGGACTTAATGGATAGAGGCCAGGGATGCTGCTAAGCATCCTACAATGCTGAGAACAGTCCCCCACAACAGAATTTTCCAGCCCCAAATGTCAATAGTGCCGAAATCGAGGAGCCCTGCTTTAACATATACAAAGCTTTTATAAATTAATAATAAAAAGATTAATGGTGGAGTCTAAAAATTAGTGAAAAACACAGACAGACAGTTCTGGGGCTGGGGGCGGGGTGGGTGGGCCCAACCCCAAACCAAACAAACAGAACTTAGGGAAAGATATTTGACTTTACTACTAATAAAATATATGGAGATTAAAATAACAAGAATACTTTCACCTATCATATTGCCAAAGTTTCAGCTATCATATTATGGAAAGTTTAATGCACAGTAGTGAGCAGAGTAGTGAAATGGACCCTAATCACTGTTAGTGGGAGTGTAAGTTGCCCCAGACCTCCAGGGGACAGTTTGTTTTTATAATCAATATTTAAATGTGCACACCCTTTGCCCACCAGCTACTCTACTTCTAAGAATGTATCCTGGAGAAATAATGGGACAGACTCACAGAGATGTGTATACCTGGACATTCATTGTAACGTTGAAATTTGGAAAGAACCTAAATATCTAATTTAAAGGATTGGCTAAGTAAATTTGGTACGTTTCTGCCGTGGAATATTCTTCAGCTGTTTGCATGATAAGATGAGCCTTGATGTATGGAAGGATGTTGATGACAGAAATAAATATTGATCAGGTTACAGAACAGTAATTTATGTTAAAAATGATTTGTACGTGACCATGTGTTTACATTTGGGAGCATAGGCAAATATTTAGACTAGCTATTAGGCAATTTGGGTTCAAGTCAATCACTCCTTGACTCTGTCTCATTTTGCGGATCTGTTAATTCAGATTCTCAGTTCTTAACTTGTAAAGTGAGGGTAACACAAGCCTTCTCACTTCACAAGATGCCTAGACCAAATGATGCTTTGTTGGCAAAAAGGCACTATTCATTTTAAACCTCCAGGTTGGCACTGGCCTAATTTAAGATTACTTGGGCTTTTGTGATATACAGGTTCAGCAGTTCACAGGCTGTTTCCTCAGGCACTGTTTAGATTGTACAGCCTTGGGACTTGCCTGCTTCTCCGTTTCGTGTAGTTTCCAGAGGGAGAAAAACCGAAAGGATGCCAGAGGGGGGCAGCTTTTTGCAAGGATATGGCTAAAAAGGAACCTCTTTTTAAAAGAAGTTTGTAGCATAGGTTTCTTAGTTTCTATTAAAATTAGACTAAATTATTCTACTTATACTCATCTATCAGGCTAAAAGCTAGGCCACAGAGTAATGAACATAGTAAAAAAAGATTAGCAGTCATTCGTTAGAGTTTTGTTTACAATTTATTGGTGGAAAATAGTAATTGCATTTTAGAGGAGAGGTCCTGATATTGTTAGTGTGTAGGAAAATCAAATGTGTTTGAAATTATAACAGCTACTGTTTTTCCTCATTTAAATTCATAACAGGCAAGTCAGATTCTTCCTTCTGAAAAATATTCAAGACAAAGGGTTTTACCTGATTTAATGCATTGTTCACAATAGGATCTATAATATGAAATTGCTTAAATTATTTTTTTTTCTGATGGAGTATACCATATTTCAGATATCTACAGTTATACTGCTCAGATTTTAGTTTTATTTTTTTGGCATGTACTATGAAAAAGAGAATTTTAAACATGCAGAAATATGAGCAGAATTTGGTTGAAATGAAGTTATACTCTCTCTCAATCCTTCCAACACCTGTTCCCATAGGAGAGAGTCTGGGGAGGTCAGATAGCCGACCTCAACCCATCCCATCCTCTACTAGGTTCTTGACTCCACCGCAGGAAAGAATTCAAGAGCAGACTTGGAGTAGAAAGCGAAAAACTTTCTTAAAGAATAAGCAGCCATAGCAAGTTTAATAAAAAAAACAAGAAATACATACTTTGCAAACATAGTGCAGGCTGGCTGGAGAGAGTGATCATCGGCCTGCTAAAGATAGGTTTAACACAAAAAGTAAGAAATACACACTTCACAGGGGAAGAGCGGGCTGGCTCCAGAGAGAGTGAGCAGCAGCCCTGCTTTCTTCCTGGATTCCACCTTTATAGTTGGCTAAGACTAGCCAACTATACATATTCGTGCTATCTAATTAATATTCAATGAAGGAGTGGTTGCCAGTTACGTAACAGGTTATGTAACTAGCCTTGCACATGCTTAGTTGATCTCTTTGGAGCATGCTTATTGGTCAAATTCCACTGAATACACTTAAAATATGGTAGGTACTCTCTAGTGTCTCCAGTGGAAGGTCATTCATAGGATAAACTCCTTTCTACTGAGCATACTCAGCTACTGGAATTATATAAGTCTGCCTCCTGTGGTCTCAATCTCCATGTGTTGGTGCCAAAAATAGGTGTAACAAGCAACAGTAGCTGGAGACTCAGAAGAGGGGCTTGAGTCCTAGGGGAGTGGTCTGAGACCCAGAGGAGTGGTGCAACCTGACCCCACGGGTTGCACCTCCTGTCTCACACCATGAGGAAAACCAATGTATAAAAGTATATAATGTGGCTAAAAATGTTAGCTTTAATGTTGGTAATCAATAGCGGATTTCAACATTTTATTTTATTTTTTAAAAATTTATTTATTATTATTTTTACATTCTAAGATATTGTGGAGCAGTTGGGGGGAAGGGAGAAGGGAACGGGGAGGAAGATAGGGTGGGAGGAGGAAGGAGGGAGTCATGGTTGAGGCCCATGGGACCCCCCTCATTCTGGCAGGGGAGTCCAGGGGGCTTCCAGCAGCACCTTGATCATGGCTGGGCTGGATGTA
>NW_007729044.1:156980-160174 GCF_000696425.1 Galeopterus variegatus | reverse complement strand
GGGGGGGTGGCGGCTGAGGCCCTCAGCCACCCCTCCCCTCCCGCCAGGAAGTCCATGGTGCTTCTGGTAGTGGCTTGGTGGTTGTTGCTGGGCTGGATGTGGATGTTGGGGGGCTGTGGCTGAGACCCTCAGCCAGATTTCAACATTTTAAAAGATTAATTACTGTTAAATTGACAATATCTACCTTCCAGAGTTTCTAGAACAATCAAATCAAAAGTGTAAAGGGCATTGACCTTAAAGCTAAAGTTGACCTTCCATGCATTTAGATATGTAGTTTTATGTGTAAATATATATAAATATATTTCCAATATATTTTTTCCAATAAATATATTTTTCCCACTGATGACTGAAATTTCACCCTTTCTTTGGTTTCAAGAACTCCCTCCTTTGCTTTTTACTTCCATTATTTTATATATATATAAAAAATAAAGAAATATGAACAGAATAGTGTGATGACCCCACCATCCTCCCTATCCATTACCTTTCCCTAATCCATTCTCTGTGGTCACTCCTGCCCCATCCCCATTCTTCCTCTTTTCTCCTCTGTTATTTTGAAGCAGAACCTAGATAGCCTATCAATTTATTCATAAATATTTTAGTCTCTATAAAAGATAAGGACATTTTAAAAAGTCCTTAGTAAATAGTACTAAATATAGTACTATTATCAGATGAACTGAGAAATTAGCTATATTTCTTTAATACCATCAAATAGTGTNAATTTATTCATAAATATTTTAGTCTCTATCTATAAAAGATAAGGACATTTTAAAAAGTCCTTAGTAAATAGTACTAAATATAGTACTATTATCAGATGAACTGAGAAATTAGCTATATTTCTTTAATACCATCAAATAGTGTTCAAATTTCCAACTGTCTCAGAAATGCTATAGTTTGTTTTAAACAGTTTGAATCAGGATTTAAATAAGGACCACACACTGTGATTGGTTGCTATTTTTGAAGTCTCATTTACTTTTTAAAAAAATTTATTATTTAGTTATTAGAGAGACAAGGTTGTTTTTCCTGTAAATTATCCTGCAGCCTGGATTTTGTTGATTGCATCCCTGCAGAGAGTTTAAAATGTTGCTCTGTTCTTTGTTTTTCCTGGAAATTGGTAGCTGAATATAGAGGCTGGGTAAGAATCAGGTTCTTTTTTTTTTGAGGAGGGAGCAGGGGGGCTATTGTGCTAAAATTTGGAAATTAATTCTTCAGGTAGTTCTCTTTTAGGGAAATAATATGCAGTACTTAAAATGAAAAATGTGCTTAGTGCTAATAAAATGTGTGCATACCTTTAAAATTCTGTTATATGAAACATTCTGCTGAGCTCTTTATCTGGTTGTGGGTGTATTTATTGTAAGGAAGAGGGGATATGAGAAGGTTTGTTAGTGAGGTTTTAATTTTTTAAGCCATATGTAGAGAATGCAGTGAAATAATTTACTGGCTTCATTGGTATTTTCAGCTTGGTTCCCCATCCTCAGACATTATCACTATTGTGAATGTCAAAGGTGCCCTGAATGTCTTAGCATATCTATATTCCATGCTTGTGTTCTTATCTGCATATGTAATAAACCAGAAGTCTGGCAGGATTTGCCCACCTTCAGCCTCTGCGAGTCTGTTTTGATTTAAGGCTAATGTCATTTTGAATTGGAGAATCCAGGTTCTAATGGTTTTTGGATTAAAGCCTTTACTGTAATCTCTGTGAGCGGTTGGATTGTCATCCATGTATCTATGACATAAAAAATTCAATTAACTTAAGCACAAGGCATGAATAGCATGATGTTTGAGCCCTTGTAAAAACTTATCTATGGTGGGAAGGTATTTTGTTTGCCTATGGATTATTGGAATTTTTTCTTGGCTCTACCTCATTTAACTGAGTGTCCAGTTGACATGGCCATATTGTGCATAGGAAAAACTGAGATCAAAAGTCAGGAGATTTAAGTTTTAAACCTGGCTCTCCATAGAGTTGCCAGGTTTAGCAAATAAAAATACAGGACACCCAGTTAAATTTGAATTTCAGATAAATAAGGGATAACTTTTAGTATAGTATAAATATGTCTCAAGTATAACATGTGACACTTAAGTTAAAAATTATTTATTGTTTACCTGAAATTCAAATTTTATTGGGTTTCTGTATTTTATCTGGCAACCCTACTCTGCTGGGAGTTATAATGTGACTTGGCAAGTTGTTTCACCTCTTTGTGTCTTAATATTTATTTGAAAAAAAAGAGGAAATTGGAATAAGATTTCTAAAGCCTCTCATATTCCTCTTGTGGCAATTTGTCTAAAGATACTTTCACATAAGCGTACAAAGGCAGATACATAAGGATGTTCTTTGTTGCTTTGATTAACTTGCAAAAGATTGGAAGCAACCTGTGGTAGAGATTATATTATTTCTAATTCTCTGTTTCCCCCATATACTGTAGTAACACATATATACTCATAATTTATTGTGAGCACATAGCTGCCCAGAGTAAAGACTATATTTCCCAGACTTCTTTATGACAAAATATGGCCATGTTACTAAGATACAGACAATGGGATGTGAATGCAAGTAGTATATACAACTTCTGGGAAGTGCACTTAAAGGGAGGGGCATGTCTTTCTCTTTTTATCCCCCTCCTTTGGATGCCTGGAGTGTGGGCATTTTGGCTGGAATTGGAGCAGCCATCTTGTACCATGAGGTGAATTTAGGAATGAGGCCATGAATGGTGGAGTAACAACAGGAAGGGGACATGGGTGTCTGACATTGTAGAGTACAAGAGCAGCCCTGTTCTATCTACTGCCACAGCTTTTTGTGGTAGAGAAAGACAATTCTATTTTGTTTAAGTCACTTATCCTAAATAATACACAAACTAGATAATGTCAGGGAGAGATTGGCTAAATAAGTTATGGTACACCATCAAAAGCATCACTGGGAAACCTTTAACAAGATTAATAAGGTATCTATATGTACCAGTATGAAACAACTGCATAATTATATAAGTGAAAAAAGCAAGAACAGAGTGTATGCTACCATTTGTGTAAGGAGAAGAGGCTATAGGAATGCATGTAGACTATCTCTGAAAGAATAGCCAAGACACTGCTAAAAAATAGACATTGCTGGGCCCTGGTGAACTGAGAGCCCCATTTTTTTTTTTTCCTTTATGTCTTTTTTCGTGACTGGCAACGGATCGCAACCCTCAGTGTCGCGCCCGTAC
>NW_007729044.1:153544-156424 GCF_000696425.1 Galeopterus variegatus | reverse complement strand
TGAGAAACAGATAATAAGGAGTTAAAATACGAGTCTTATGAGATGGTTTAAAAAGCCACTCCAATGGGCTGTGTTTTTGCCAAATTAATGCAGTGGGAATAATAGGTGTGGGAAATAGGATAAGAAATGTGGGCGAAGATGGGTCTACATGAAAAACCTGTGATTTGGGAATAGCTAGTTTTACTTTCTGTAATGCATGAATTGTTGCAGGAGTTAAACTTTTGGGAGAATTAGGTGATGAGTCACCCTTTAAAATGTCAAGTAAAGGCTGAAGATCCACAGTTGTAAGTCAGGGGGAAGGGTGAAGCCAGTTAATATCTTTTAGCAATTTTTGGAAATCATTAAGTGTCTTTAAGGAATCATGCCTGAGCTGAATATTTTGTGGGTGGATGGTGTTGTTGTCTGTGATATGACCCAGATAGGAAAAGAGGTGTTGTATTTGAATTTTTTTTTTTTTTGAGATAGAACCAAACCATAAATAGTTAATACTTTGGAAAGGGAATCAAATATTGAAAGTAAACACTGTTGATCTTCCTGAGTAATTAGAATATTGTTTCTTTTTTATTTGTTGTACCCAAAGGCAAATTTAGGCAGAAGGTTTAGATCAAATTTTGAATATATATTTATTTTATTAAAACTTTAGAAAATTAAAGTCATGTGGACTTAAAAATATATATATTTCTTTATTTAATAAGTGTGCATTAATTATAAGCCAATTTGGTACCATGTAGACAATATAAATATACATATAGACATGATCATGTGAACATGTAGACATAACATACATTTATGTACATACACACACACATATATAATTTTCATTTGCACTTCTTTAATTTGTTGTAAGCTTCTTAGTTTAGCACCCTTTGGAATCATTCATCCTCCTTGGTGAATTGTCTCTGTGAAAGGAGAGATTGTAACTCACTGGTGAAAAGTGTTTTCTTGACATCTAATTCAAGGTAGAGCAATCTCCAATTAGATAATTTCTTGAGCCACAAGAAACTCCCGTTTCCATTTTAACAATTGAAGACCAAATCCAAAAAATGATGTTAAAAAACTTAAGATTCAAAATAAAGTACTCAAAGACCCTGGCACTTTGTTTTTTAGAGCTTAGAGTCTGATATTTTTAAAATAGCTTTATGAGATGTAATTTACATACCAAACAATTCACCCATTTACAGTGTATAATTCAATGATTTTTTAGTATATTCAAAAAGGTGAGCAACCATCATCACAATTAATTTTAGAACATTTCATCACCTGAAAAAGAAAATTATATACCCATTAGCAGTCACTCCCCGTTTCTCCCAAATCCCCTTGCTCTAGGTACCCACTGCTTTCTTTCTCTAGTTTTGCCCATTCTGTACATTTCATATAAATGGAAGCATATAACATGTGTTTTTTTGTGACTGGTTTCTTTCACTTAGCATGATGTTTTCAAGATTCATTCATGTTGTAACATGTATCTGTTCTTCATTTCTTTTATAGCCAAATAATATTCCATTGTAGGGATATACTGCGTTTTGTTTATCCGTTTGTTAGTTGATGAACATTTGTGTTTCCACTTTTTGACTATTATGAAAAATGCTGCTATAAATATTCCACTTCTAAGTGAAATTGCCAGGTCATATAAATTTATGTTTAAGTTTTTCAGGACTGTCAGACTGTTTTCCAAAGGGGCTGCACCATTTATGTTCCAGCAGTAGTATATGAGGGTTCCAGTTTTTCCACATCTTTGCCAGCACCTGTTACAAACTGACTTTTTGTTTATAGCCATACTTGTGGGTATCAAGTGTAATCTTACTATGGTTTTGATTTGCATTTCCCTAATAACTGATGATGTTGAGCATTGTTTCATGTGGTTATTGGCCCTTTGTTTATCTTCCTTGGAGAAAGGATCCTTTGCCCACTTTTTAATTGGGTTATTTGTCTTTTAATTATTCACTTGTAAGGGTTCTTTATATATTCTAAACTGTATTGGTTTTTATAACTTGAAGATAGTTAAAAAGTCAGACAGGTCAGAATTAGCTAAGAGTATATTGTGCAATGATTTCATTATACTATCGTTGTAAAATAGTTTTTATGATTCTGGAGTTACCTATAAAATAGTTTAACTGAAAGTTTTATTTGAAATATAGCATTTGGAGTTTATGTTGAATTTTCAACAAGAAAATTAATTTCATCTCTATAATTAGAGATCCTTGTCAAAGTTTTATTCTGGATAGTTTAGAGTTAAACATATTTATTTTTCCTGCAGTCAGGTTCTTGCCATGACATAATAGTTNAGTTTAGAGTTAAACATATTTATTTTTCCTGCAGTCAGGTTCTTGCCATGACATAATAGTTTTCACTTCTGTTTTGGTAAATAAGAAATCATGCTGTGGACATATTGACTGATCTTGGACAAGCAAGTGCATCTCCTGAGAATTCCTCACTTACATCTTTTAGATGGTAGAGAAAATTCTCTGCCTACCTAAGACAGTGAGCTGGAGACTAGGTCAGAGGTCTGTAGATAGAGTGAAATTGCAGGGGAAAAGAAGACAGTTACAGTTCCTTTTGTTTTCTTTTGCAGTGTCTCACCCCATGCCTTGAAGGAGACATAGAAGTTTGTGATTTTGGGGGCCGAGTGATAGCTCCCTAAGTTTTGTGCTGTGATGCTTTTTTGATCTTTACTGAGGCTTATGATGACACAGCTGACAGTTTGCTGATCCTGGCTTTCAGTCAACTGGCTCAAGTTTGATTTGGGAAAAGAATTAGAGGAGAAAGGTTCTTGATTATTCAATTCAGTTCATTCATTTATTCATTCCATAAATTTATTAAGCTCTCACTATGTGCCAGAAACTGTCTTAATAATTAGGGATGTAGGGGTGAAAATAACTA
>NW_007729044.1:145981-152769 GCF_000696425.1 Galeopterus variegatus | reverse complement strand
AGCTCTCACTATGTGCCAGAAACTGTCTTAATAATTAGGGATGTAGGGGTGAAAATAACTATTTAATTCTTGGTTTCAAGAGCTAATTGTCTAGCACGATAGTTCCTGAATACATAGGTAAACAAACAACGAGTTACGAATTGTGTTAAGTCATGTGGAAAGAGACATTTGAGCATCTATCAGAGCATGTGATTGGTTGCTATACCTGGGGACCTTACCCTGTGTAGGACACAGGGAAGGCTTCCCTAAGGAAGTAACATATTAGTTGCGCTATAAAGGATAACTAGAACCAGCTAGGTGGGGAGGGGCGGGAATACAGAACATCCCAGGCCAAGGGAATAGCAGGTGTGAAGACCCTGAAGAAGGAAGTGATGAGTGGGAAGCACTGGAAGGGAATTATGGATAAAGAAGAGCTGCAGGGGGGCAGTTTCAGATGAGACTATGGAGGCTGGTGGTGGCCACATGAGGTGGGACTTACTAGGCTGTGGCAACAAGTTTGGATTTTATTTGTCTGCCATAGCCTTTGAGTGACCCAGTAAAGAGAATGGAGAAGGGGGTTAGAATTATGCAGCCTTTGTTCACCGAGATCCTTTTATCACAACCACCATTGTCTTTACTAGAAGCCAGTTTCTGCCGAACTTTGTGTAAAATTCATGTCTCCAAGTGACACTTTAGAAGAAAAATTCAAGGATTTTTAAATTTTATTTTATTTTCCCCTATGTAAAGCTACTTAACTCTTCCCCATCCTGTGAGTTTGCCCTAAAAGAGGAACTTATGCTGTGGTGAATTCTAGTATAATGGTCAAAGGAAGGAATAGGTAGAAATTAATGAATACCAGTACCTTTGGGAAAAATGCATCTTAGTATGGGAGTCAGTATGAATCTCTTTTTTATTTCTCTATAGAAGCAGGGGTACTTGAGTCACTGTGTACATGCCTACCACTTCCTTTCTAAATTGTCCTTTAAAAAGTGTCAACAAGATAAATAGAAGATGCATTTGTTGGTAGCAAATAGCATAATGAAATAAACATCCCATGAAGTTGACTTGGTTTAGGATGGAGAACCAAAGATATAAGTGAGATATTTCCATAGCTAAGGGCTAGGAAACATTGTAAAGGATATAAAATTGTTGTGGTGGTATTAAATGTTACATGGGTATTCATGCATAAACACATACACAGATTTGCCTGAATGCATCCACTTATATCACGATAATTTTGATTTGAGACATTTCATTAAAATCATTTCTTTAAAATAGCTTGTCCCTTTGAGGTGCCTCTACTTTTATCTAGCAGAGGATAGCATCTTTGCTATTATTTGCACTACAGGCTTCTAATCTATTTACTTGAATACATTGCACAGTGTGCCATCTGCTATACCATGCTTTATAGACAGTAGGCACATGGTATTTGATTTGACTTAAAATTGAATAGCATCCATGGAATGGAAAAATTAATCTCCCATTAGATATGATCTGGGATATTGTGATGCCCAGGGGACAGAGAAGGTTATTTTTAATATTTTTCCTAAAGCCCATAGATAGATTTTAATTAATTTGGCAAATAAAAAAACTATCTGATTACAGGCATGTTTTTCTCCCCCCTGGAGTGATGTTCCCCACAGTCTCATTAATAATCCATTCTTGTGCATGGTTGCCTTATCAGTACACTCTCCCTTATGTGAAACCTTCATTTCTACCTCTATAATTAAAATTCATTTTCTTTGATCCCTTTCTAAGTAATGACAGAGACCCCAGGGCTGTCATTCAGTTGTCACAGTTTACCTGCGTACCTGAGTTGATAATACTGTCCTTAGATAGTAGACATGACATGGTCTTTAGAATCAAGACTGCAGCTTGATTTAGAATCAATTCTCCCTGTCCCCAACTTTATATTCCCTTAACCATTCTCTTTCTCAGTCTTCCTCCTCCTAAAATGGGAACGGTAGTACTACCTCATAGTTGATGTGAGGGTCTTTTCTTAGTGAATGATTGGTAAACTGTGAAGTTCTGAACAGAAGTTAATTACTGCCATTATTTTGTTCTTGTCCCCTCACTGAGGAGGGGGTGTAGTCAATGGTGCACACTGAAAGCTGTCACCAGGCAACTTAGATGGAGTGACACCGTGGCTTCAATCCAGGCCACAATGGGAAATTCAGCCTTTGGCTCCTTATGATGATCTTTTGATGCTGGTAATAGGGAACCTAATTCAGCATTTATTTTTGGAACATGTCCCATGTGTGAGTTAGAAGTTGTTCAATGTATGTTGTGGTCTGAATGCTTCACTTAGGTTCTCATTTTAATTCCCAAAACATTCTTTGAGATGAGTGCAAAAGCCATTATCCCCATTTAGCTGATGAAGAAACTAAAGCCCAGGGTTCAGTCTGACATAGTATGAGGCATATTTGGAATTTAAAGCAGGTTCTCTAAAGTCCAGTACGCTTTCTCCACAGCACATTGCCCACAGCTTTATTAGGTTGTCAGAGTCCAACCTAAGAGGGGGTCTATGCGTAGTGCTTCCTGCTAATCCCAGATATGACCCAGACCCAAAGCACTCTATAACATCTTGGGGCATGATAATCCAACCCCTTCATCAGCCAGCCAGTGAGCTCTTGATTATGTTGCATGTGAACTAGCTAATTCTTTTTTTTCTCTCTCACTCTCTCCCTGTCCTCCCCGGTTCCCCCCACTGGTCTCTAGTAACCACAATTCTACTCTCTACTTGTATGAGATCAACTTTTTAGCTTCCACATATGAGTGAGAACATATGATATTTCTCTCTCTGTGCCTGGCTTATTTTGCTTAACATGATTTTCTCCAAGCTCATCCATGTTGTTCCAAATGGCAGAATTTCATTCTTTTTTATGGCTGTGAACTAGCTGATTCTTAACAAAAACAAAAACAACTTAAGAGTCTTCTTGCTACTGAAAATGTGTCTCAGTTCTTTCCTCTTATTTCTAAATAGTGAATTTATAGATTGCCCCAATGACAAATATCGTACTGCCACTCCCCATTTTGGTTCCAATGGCAAACATCACTAATCAATCATGAGATTTTCCCACTAAGCCTAGTTTTGGCTTTAGAATCCTTCTAAAACCAATGCACCAGGCTGTCCTTTGTTGCTTTTCACTGTTAATGTAGCTTATAACATTCTCATCACTCAGTCACTTAGGTGGGGGGCAGGGGAGAATGACCTAGAGTTAGTTTAGTTTGAAAAGCAAGCTATGAGAAGAAAGGCAGGAAATTCTATTTTTGGTATAAATAAGAACATTATTAGAAACCCGATGTTGAGTTGGTTGTAATTTTTCCCCTGAAACTCAGTGGGAGGATTTCCAAGAAGTTGAGTGATAGATCTTTTGTGCAGCGTAAATATACTTGATGGAAAAGCTAATGGAAAAGCTAATTAACAAATGGTTACTAATCAGGGCATTTTATCCTGTGGAGAGAGGTTTTGAGAAAAGGATTATTATTATTTTTTCATTGTAAGGACCCATTATTCCATTCCTGAGTTCAACATGGTCATTTATTTTGTTGGCTGTCACTGGTTTAGAATGGAAAAAGGAATTATTAACTGAAATGATTTTTCACTGTTAAAATTTCAGCCCTGTTTTAGGCTCCCCTTCAGAGTCAGCTATAGATTTAACCACCAAAGTTTAGCAACCTTTGTGAAGTTGGATTTATATAGCTCTTTATAGTTGCTGTTGTTAACTTCCTGTTCTTGGCCCCCATCTGGATGGGCCTAGCCTTCCTAGGTCAAGGCAAGGCAGATTCCTGCAGGTTTCTTGAATGCTCTGAACCTTTCTTTACTCAGAGAATAACATCTATAGGTTCTCAGCCTGGGATTTCCTCCTAAGCAGAATCAAAGGGAGATGGGGTGAGATAATGGGACCAGATAATGACATGATTTATTACCTCTGCTGCCTCCAGCAAAAGTCAGCTGGAGAAGCAACAGGCCAGCTCCCTTGAGAACATAGACTTGACCTAATGCCTGGTCTCCTTCCTGGGACATTGTTCTTTCTGTGACGTAAAACCTGAGGTGGCACTAACAAGACCACGTGTGGACCTTACCTGCTGTTATAGGTGGGATGGTTTCATTTCATTTGCAGGTGGCTTTTATCGTTCTCATGCCATTGCTGTGAACTGGGGTACCCCTAGCAAGGTAGTTGAGTAGTATGCATGTAGCTCTGGGATCATGGGTGCTTCTTGGTCAGGTTCCTTCTGTGCCACTGACTCTTGTGGTTAAAAGACTGTAGATCATCCCATAGTGAGACCTGTTTTTTTTCTGCATTTGTTCTCTTTCTCTGTGGAGTCTGACACTAGCCTCAAGGTCTGGCTGACAGGCAGTTTTACCTGTGTTTGTTAACTGAGCTCCTTGATATATTTCGCTCCTCCCATGTAGATTCTCCTTGTCATCAGTGTTTTCCACCTAACAGCTATTGCTTAACTGGATTATATTTTTTGCTTTTTCCCATTTATGAGAGTCCTTCAAAAAGTTCATGGAAAGATTTGTGTTACCTTTTATTCTTGTTTTTCCATGAGCTTTTTGTGGTGCTCTTGTATGTATAGTGAGATCAGACTAGAATGGGAGCTACTATTTGTTCATTATACAAGAAGAGTTCTGTAATAAACACGTCACAATTTTTTGTACTCTTCGTCTCCTAATACTTGAATGTTATACTGCCCCATAATTTTCATAAATTTTTCTTCCTATCTGTAATTTCTCCTTAGATTCTGGAAATATAATTGGGGTTGATAAGGCTGATACATTCCTGCTCTCTTGTGTGTTTTATTCAGTTGATAATTTTTTGGGGGTACTACCTATCACCAAGGTGCTGGGTGAGGTGCTGTTGGGGTTCCAAAATGAATGAGGGATTAAGCTCATGGATGGACAGGGGAGAATAGATATGTACTTGATTGCCATACAAAGTAGAAAATGATACAGACCCAAACTACAGTGTGGCTAGAGTACTGTGAGCACGTAGAATAAGGAAAGGAATCATGGAAGGCCTCCAGGAGGAGATGGCATTGAAATAGCCATGAGACATATAGACTTTAAGCTTCATAAGGGCAGGATCGATGGACTTTCTTTGATACTATTGTATGCTCAGTTTAAGCATCGTCCTTAGCCATAAATATTTATTATGAAAATGATAGGTTGTGATTTGAATATGATATTGGAAATATATGATATTGCTAAATATGATATTGGAAAAGTCTTACTTCAAGAGAATGGAGTGATGGGGGAGGAATAGAATGGAAGATGAAAACAGGAATCATCTGTGAGAATTGTGTCTTTCTACAAATGTATAAGAAGATATTCTTCTGTTGATTCCAGCTTTCCCTACACACCAAATTATTCTGGTCACAGGCAGGAAGCCTTTGTTGAAAATGAGAGTTAAAAATGGTAATGTGGGACTTGCTCTGTCTTCTTATCCAATCATGTCTCTTTAGCATTGATGGCTGGGTCATATGCTTCTTGCAAGGACACTCCTGGTAAAGAAAGACGTGACAGAGGGCAATGATACTTGTCACCGAATTGGAATTTGATTGCCCTTGCCTGTTCAGGTGGTGAGAAGAGCTCAACTGGAGAGGTTATAAAATCTCCTCATCATTTTTGAAAGCAGTCCAAGGGATTGGATGCATTAGCAAAGGCGACCGTGTTGTCATGGTGAAAGCATATTATCCTGCACCTGCCTGACCTAATCCCAGGTTTCACAGACACAAACGTCAGAGAATCTGAATAGTCAAATAAACAAGGGAGGAACAGCACGGAAGTAATCTTTAGTATGGTCCACTGCCCATTTTATTGACACTTTCATTTTAGAAGATTTAAAAAATCACTTAGCATTGTGCAGGTTAAAAGAGAAACCAAGAACATGCACAATGTGATGAGAATTCTTGAGGATTATGCAGAATTAGAGCCCAAGCTGCTGAATTTTGTAACAGAGATTTTGTGTGTGTATATGGGGCTCTGTAATAATAATAACAAAATGGTTAAACACTTTCACAGTAATTATAAATGATTTAATTTCATAGATTTTTGCATTTTCAGAGTTGATCTGACATTCTCTAATGTCTATATTCTTTTTAAAATATAGATAAAATTTG
Organism: Galeopterus variegatus; assembly: GCF_000696425.1. NCBI lineage: Eukaryota > Metazoa > Chordata > Mammalia > Dermoptera > Cynocephalidae > Galeopterus > Galeopterus variegatus. The sequence goes on along the minus strand of NW_007729044.1, from coordinate 146,664 downwards.
AATATACTTTAGTTTTGATGTACATATTAAATTCTTACAGATTAGTGAGTTTTCTGTTGTTACTATTTTACTATAGCATATTTTCATACCTTTTTAACAATATATTTTCGTACATCCCAATATATGTCAATTCTCATTGTCTCTGGTCAAGCCTTATCTCCTTGGCTTGACCTCAAGTTCCAGCTGGGTAGAGCCACTGTCTGATCCACCTCTAGCCCCTGATGTGATGAGCATAATGTTTGGTCTATCATAGCTCTTCAAAAACTATGGGGTTAAAGTAAAGGATGTTATTTCTTCTGTTGTTGTGACATTTATAACTGAGGCAGGAAAGTTGTGGGAGATACTTCTTACTACCCAACAACTGTTACTCATCTTCTTTCTTGATAATGGAACCTGATTTTATTTGAATCAGCAGTATATCCATGCCCAGAAGGTGAATCATGAGTAATATTAACTAGTCGAGCCAATTCTACTTTCTCTGACAAATTTTTAATTTCCCAGTTTTCCTTGTAGTTAGGGGTGATCATGCAACACATCGATTACTGAGACATAAGAGGAAATTGGCTGCAGGGGGCTTCTGGGAAAGCTGGTGCAACCCCCATCCCTTTTTCCCCTTCCTTTGGCTTTGACCATGGACATGATGCCTGGAGCTGCAGTGACCATTTTGCTGTGATGATATAAGA
>NW_007729044.1:144145-145109 GCF_000696425.1 Galeopterus variegatus | reverse complement strand
TGTGGGTTTGGACCAGCGGGTCCCAAGCCCCACTTATCATCAGAATCATCTGAGGGAACTTCAAAAACAAAAACAAAAACAAAAAAACCCACCAGACAACAAAACCCAACTACAGAGATACTGATTTAGAGTGTCTAGGTTGGAGGCTGAATTTTCAAATGTTCTCCAGAGGGTTTAGAAGATTGCCAGGGTTGAGAAGCTGTGGGGATAATTCCATGATCCAGTTCTTTCTATAAAAATAAACTAAGAGAAAAGTGTAATCAGAGCTAACCATCTTATTAGGAACAAGAGTCAAAGGGATCTGGGATGCTTCGGGTGTTTTACTCTTGACTTAACCATTATTGTTAATATTTAATTTCATCTAGGATATACTGAAGTTGACATCTTGTCTTTTGCTGTTACTGAGTTTTGAGTCTTTCTTGACTCTCTCCTTCCTTTGGAGCTTATGTGCTAGTGGAGCAGACAGACAATAAACAACAATGAACACAGCAAAGTATAATATATGGGATGTGAGATGGTGATCATTGGTGTGAGAAGAATAAAACAGGATTAGAAGGAAAGTCGCTGGATCATGGAGGGTTTTGTTGTCTATTTTAAGGACCAAAGTTTTGCTCTATGAGAAATTCTACTGGAATGTGTTTTGAGTCGAAGAGAGATGGGATGTTGTAACAGGATTCCTCTGGCTGCCCTGTTGAGAACAAACCACAGGAGGGCAGTGGTAGAAGCAGGAAGACTGGAGGCAAATGCTCTAGTGCAGGTGACAGAGGCTCGTGACTTGGACCAAGATAGTGGCTGTGGAGGTGGTGGGAAGTGGTCAGATGCTGGATGTATTTAATGATAAAACTGAGTAGATTTCCTGATGAATCAGATGTAGAATGGGAGAGAAAGTGACGAATTGAGAATGCTTTTAAGTTTTGGGGCCTGGTAGGATGGAGTTGTTATTTACTGAGGGGAATGTTGCAGG